>NW_010267065.1:0-14572 GCF_000690775.1 Eurypyga helias | reverse complement strand
TGATCTTGCCAGGCACAGAGGTGAGACTGACTGGCCTGTAGCTCCCCAGACAGTTCTTATGTCCCTTTCTAAAAATGGGGGTTATGTTTCCCGTTTTCTAGTCAGTGGGAACTTCATTGGACTGCCACTTCTCCTCCAATATGATGGATAGTGGCTTAGAGGCTTCATCCATCTGTTCCCTCAGGACCCATGGATGCATTTCGTCAGGTCCCATGGACTTGTGCACCTTCAGGTTCACATTATATTTGATCTCATTTTCACTTTTCTGAAACTGCATTATTATTATTCTCAAGTGAAAAAAGCACAAACCAACAATCCACACCTTCAAAACATTGAATTAATTCACTCTTTCTCTTGCTGCAGTATCTTTTACTGAGCAAAGTCACCTTGGGCAAGTAATTGGTGCCTCACTTTCCTCACTAGAAAAATGGAAACAATAATATTTTTCCATCTTTGATATCTTCAGGATGGAAAATGTTGCTACTTATTATTTATTATAATGTTTTACACCAAAATTTAATAACATAAAGCTCAGAACCTGAAGGGAAAATGTAGAACGTGAAGGTGAAGAGAATACAGAGTGCTCCTGTGGTTGTGTGTTTTGAAGATGCTGGAAATTTCTTGTAGTCTGTTGAAAAGCGCTTGTCAAAAATGCAGGCCGAGCTGGCTGAGTCGCTTTTGCACAAGGTCAGGAGAGGGCCAGAAAACAGATCAGATCTTACGCCAGACATCCCTTCCGTTTTGCAGTTTTTCAGATCTGAGGCATGTTTTGCTATTGCAGGTGGACGTAGGGTTGAGCTCACCTAACATTTAGAAGTGTTTGGACCTCAGGTTTTGCTTCAGGTCTGACCCTCACGTTTTGCTTGGAGTGTTGCCTTAGAAGAAAAGGCAGGATCCTCCTAGAAGATCCATCCCTTCTGCTTTGCCTGGCGACAATTAGCACCTCCTCCGAATGCACACTAACGATCGGTATATGCCCACGGGCTGTTGAAACTAGGCACAACGGAACAACGATCGGTCTTTTGGGAGACAAAAGTAATACGCTGCGTACCTTATTTCCACACACCACCCCTCCTGCCCCGAGGTACAGATGCTCCAAGTCTAACATCAATGTCTGTATTACCTCTGAGGTGTTCTTACTGCAGGGGGATAACGTAGGGGCTGACTACAGCCACCTGTCCTCCGGCACAAGCTTTCTTCTGACTCAGGCAGACAGTTCCGCACGCTCACGGTAATTGCTTTTGTTGACTTAAAAAAAGAAATAAATAAATTTTAAAAGGCATGTTTATGAAATAATGGTAAATATGAGGGAAATAACGTAACAAAAAATAGACAAGAAGAGGGTAGAAACTCCCTGGAGTGAAGCACAGATGAGGACAGCGTTTCACACGCATTCCTCTCTCCTGTGGCTCCTTTCCGCATCCCCACACCCCCCCAGCTCTGCGAGTCCTGTGCAGGGCTGACCTCACCGAACACGTGAGATGTGATGAGAGCACAGCGCACAGCAGCACGGCTGCAGGCTAATGCTTTTATTTTTGTAACCATGTACTCCTAAGAGCATGGTAACAGGAGTTAGGGATCAAATCCATGCTTCTTGCATAACTGAGCAGAGTATTCCCGCTAGGCTACCTGGCAAGAGATCAAACATCCCATACCAGGCCTTTAAAAAAAAGGAAAGGAAAGGGAGAAATACTGAGAACAGCCATGGCCGTAAGAGAAAAGCAACAAGTGTCCTAAGGCGTCCACTGATCCATGCTCCTAAAGTCACAAAATACTTGTTTAAAGTCAACACATCCAAGACTCACAGGTTCTGCAACACCCTCACACGGCCAGCTGTGTGCCGTGCAACCCCAGTCACCGCGGCATATCCGAACCAAACCCCACCCATCCAAACCTTCTCACTTCGTTTCAGACACGAACCCCAGTGCAGAGCCATTCTTCCACTGCTACAGTGAAGTTAGGGGTCATCAGGAACTGACTTACCCCCTCCTCCCACCTGAAGAGGATGTTAACCCAAGGAGGAAGGAGCCAGCTACAGCTAGCGGCTACCGCGTTGGCAAGTCATCGTAAACGTCGTTCCTCCCATTCTGACCACTAAGTTCCTTTGGAACAATGTGTGTGCTAAATGTTAGGTCTTGTTTCCAAAAAAAATTGAAGCTTAATTCTTTTTGCCATTCTGAATGGCTCAAATAAATGTCAGCATTCTGATGGAAATTCACTGCTCTCCCTACCCAGCTCTGGACATGCCTTTTTTTTATTAATCTTCTGGACTTCTAATTCCTAAAAGAAGAAAATAGAGGAGATGGAATTTTCAAGAACATTTCGTCCTTTTTTTTAAAAAACAGCTGTTTTAAAAATTAATCTTTTTCAAATCACGTACATTTAAACCAGGAACTTTTAATAGTATTTTATCTGTTTCTTACGTTAACTTCAATGTTTTTAAATGTACATTTTAATGCTTCAAGACATAAGTCATTGCTGGATGCAAATTAGGGGATTTCTGAATATATCTGGAAAGTTAATAAAAAGAGAAGCATGAAAAGAGATGCAAGACCCTACATTAAAGATTAGAGTTAAATACAACTGCAGAGAGAGAAAGATGTTCTATTAAAAGCCTACTGAAAATATTAGTGCATATTAAGAACCCACTGACAAACGCTTGTCTAAATAATGACAGGAGGACACTCAATACATTTTAGGACAGTCTGTTTCCAAACAGAATAATGAGGAGGGAAAGCAAAAAAAAAAAAAAGAAAAAAGCTTTCATGAAATAATTCATTTTAATCATTGTCATCATCAATTAGGACTCAGTCCTGCACCATTTAATTGTTCTTTTGACATTGCCTCCTAGAAGCATATTTCAGAAAATGAAGTAATACGTGGTAAAGACAAATTTGCACTGGAAAAAATCCTCTAATAAAGCTTGTTCCCGCAGAGTTAGTTTCAAGCTGGAAACAATTTTTCATCTTTTCAAATATAAAAAACTAAATAACAGAAATCAATATTCCCTGGGAATGAGACTCACCCCTGTGAGAAGAAGTTCATCCAAACACTTTGCTGTCAATGGCAAGCTCCTATTCTAGGATTTAAGTGGGTGTTCAAATGGCTGGGTTGTGTGAATAATTGATTACTTGATGCAGCTGTTGAACCAAAAAATTAAACTCTGCTTTTTTTTTCCAGAGTCAACCCCAAACCAAACCGTTCTCAGTGTATTTGGTAAATAATAAAACCCCCATAGTTTTAGGGTAAATTATTTGCTATTTGTTTGTTTGGGACCAACTTTAGTCCTGCCATTTTTTTCCAGGTACGTGCAATAAAAGCAAAGGACTAGATTCATCGAAGAGCCTGGGCATCACCATCGGAGATGATTTTCCAATTTCTACTCGACTGTAAATCCAGTGAAAACTTGAAATTCTTACCTGAATTATTTTCTTTCTGAAGGAGGTTAACTCGTGTTAACCATTTCCAGTGACGTTATTACTCTCGCATTTCAATCTTTCAAATGCTTTCTATTGCTGTTAAGTATTCACATGAAGTTATTTCATTTCAAAGCTTAACATATCAGGCTATTGTAATTCCTCTGTGCTGCAGGCCAGATTTCCTGGTGGTCTTTAAAATTATGCTAAATTAACTGCCTTGTAACAACTGTATACCAAGGTGCCATGTTAATTTCACAGATTTTTCTCTAGAAACATGAATTTATTTTGCATTTGTATTATAACATCAGGTCGCTCTTTAATTCTGTTTCTAAGATTTACAGATATAATCTTCCTTTTCACTTACAAAGCAGTAGGATATGTATCTCCCACTTCAGCCTTTAATTCTCCCCTCCCTTTTAGAGAGATGCAGACAGGCAAAAATAATATTGTGTGCAACACGACATCCATTTTAACAGTATCTTTGTCACTGTTTCATAATAAAGCCAGTGCATTTATTTAATAAATATTTCTAATAGTACTCCTATGTGCTAGCTAAATGGCACAGCTCATTCTTTAAAAGATAGTAAAGGTGAGCATCAATGAATAACTACTCTGGGTTTTAATTTTTTCCCTGTTCTTGGGAGAAGACCAAGGGCTTAGGAAAAAACCCACCCTCAAAACGCACAAGTCTGGGGAGATTTCTGTGAACTGGAGAGCAGGAAGGGGGTGCGCCTTGCGCACCATTGTGAAAGCATCTTCCCTGAGAAACGGGCTTCGTTTGTTCACCCCTGTGGCATGTGACATCAACAATGGAAGACGTGTTTTCAAGTCTGTATGGATCATGAACATGTCCTTGAATTTCCTGTTGGATGCAGAGAATCAAGGTTGAGCCCAGGAGTCCTGTAAGTTTGTTCGAGGTAGCCTCTCCATCTATTTTTGTCCAAGTATTTTGCTGCCAGGCAGAGATGCTGAGCTGGATTGCTAAAGACAAGCTGCATCCTGCTCTGAGTGGTGAAGCAGCACAGGTCTCCTCCGCCTGCAGAGCCTTGGGGTACTCCTGCCTTTGAAGTGGGCGGTGGCGGATGTGTCCGTGCACGGTGTAGGAGACTTAGAGGCTTGACCTTTACGGCACACAGGGAAGTAGGCCAAGCACAGAGACGGCCAGGACAGAACAACTGCTGTGGGTGAGAAAGAATATCTGAAAGGATCCAAATATATAAGCATGAAGGAAGAGGAGGAATTTTTGGGGGTACCACAAAGTGAGTAAGTGGGACTTATAGGAAGGCAAATGAAAACATAAACCAGCTACAAGAATATTCCTTAAAATTCAGACTGGCCTGCTCAGTAGTTGCAAGGGGGAGCAGGGGCAGCACCTACCTCTTGCTGTGCTCACTGGTATTTTCAGTTGAGAGCTCCCGATTTTATTCTGGGCTTTATCCCCTAGAGTCACGCAAACAGTGGCACAATCCTCCACCTTGTCTCGTTCCCTGCAAAGTACTTCATATTCACCACTACCACAGAACCACTAGAAAAGAACGTAAACATCACGCAGGGTGAAGTGTTGGCTGCTGCTAAAGTCAATGGGTGCTGTACTCCCTGACGTTACTCCCTGGCTCACTCCCTGGAGTGAGCCCTTGCCTTTAGCTCTACATAGCCCGACTCTTACCTGTACGAGAGGGCTTTAATTTTCCGGGAGCCCACTGAACAAAAAGCCTGCCGGCTACAGCATAGCTGTTGAAGCAGGACAGGTTCCAATCAGAGCTACCTACCAGTTCAGCTGAGGCAGCACTGACACCACTGGAAGTGCCAGGAAGGATCAAGAGGGTTAATTAGCACGGTGGGTGGTAGAAATGCCAGCCGTTGCCAGAACATCATCTCCACTTGGGCTCCCATCACAGTAACTCCCTGGGTTTATCTGAACCAGCACTGGCAGTGATGAGGTAGTTTTTGCTCCTGCTCCTCGCTGGGGACCCAGCCAGGACAGGCAGACTGTCACATTAGGAGTTCCTCCTTTCCCTTTTTGAACATATCCATATGGAGGCAGCAGGAGCTTGGCCTTGAGTGTGCACCATTACCTTCATAGAAGGCAAGGAAAACAAGAAATTAATGCCAAAACCAATATTGTTGAAGTCATATTTGGTATTTTATAGGTCTGTTTTGTTCAGTTAGGTATAATATTGTTTACGTCCTGAAATCTATGCTGTGATACATACAGAATGTACATTGTGGAAGGATTCCCACTGCTGCTACTACCTCAGTCTCTCCGTTTCCAGAAGCTCAGGATTGTACATACATCACCTGCAGGATGCACTAGTGCCAGGTTTACATTAAGAAACAACTGGTTTTATTTAGCTCCCTGTGATAATTAACTTTGGTTCACTCTTTAAACTGACCGGCTTCATCCTGCAATCACCAAGGTCGAAGAATAAATACTCTGGCACATTTTTTCGTGGCATCAGAGCTCATGCCATGTCATCAAAGTGTTATCTGCATCTGAAGGATGCAAAAGGAGGTGAATGGTAACTGCAGGCTGCTGCTCCGGCTAGACAGATTTTTGTGCTTGGCTTGAACCCACCGATTTCAAAATGAGGCTTCATGCACCTGCTTGCCTGGAGCAGCTTATAGGATTGGGGTCAGAACCGCAGCTACAAGGGGAAGCCTCTCTCTCAACCTGCCTCCAGTTTTTTCTTATCATCATCATGCTTGTATCATCTTTAGTAGCACTAATGCAGCCTGACCTCTCTAGACTATGTCATACTAGTAGAAGGGAAAAAAAATAATCATCTGCTCTCTCCTTCTTTGTACTCTCCTTTTTTTTTTTAATTTGTTAGGTATGGTGACCTCTGTGAGAGTGCCAGATTTATTTTGGCAGGCGTGGCTGCTAATTCATATCTACTAGGACTGAAAGACACGATCTGAATTTGGGATGTCTCTCTATTAATAACCTGTTTGTTATCTTAATAAATATTTGTGAATTGATTATTTCACACAGATGAGATGTTTATTATTACAAACATGCTTATTGGTCATGATTCACATTGGTCTCTATTATTTTGGACTGTTTTCATTTATCTGTAGGCAGCTCATGCTGGTTTATATATTCTGTCACAGTTGGTTGTGTTTTGCCTTTTTGTGCTGATCTCCGTAAAACACACAGCACATAAGAAATTAAAAAACAATGAGAATGTTTCCAAAATCACCACTCTACCACATCCATCCAGCGGTAATTTAAATGTGTATGAAACAGTACAAACCTGAACAGATGGGAAGCTTTTAAACAAATCATAACTTAAGACATCAGCAAATAATTCTGGCTGCTTTAGGTTCCAGACCTGAAACTAAGACAGAGTCAACAGAAAGACCGGTGTTGTCTTTTGACCAAGCCCCAGGTACCTACATGCTCCAGTGCAGTGATGTCTTTGGAGAGAGGATTCTGTTTGCTCATGTGGCCTTGAACCCTTGTCCAGGTATGTGATGTCCTTGTTCCTCAGCAGCCCATGGAAAGAGCATACTTACACAAACGTAAGTACAGCTGGAGCCAAAATCTGATGCTTCCTGCTACAGGATGATGCGAATGCTAAAAATTGAGACAGGTTCAAGGTGAGACCAGCCAAACTGATAGAAGAGAAAACTACTGAGGGTTTGGGTTTTTTTAATGCAAGGATATCACTTCTGGCTCAGAAAGTCTGGTTGGAAGCATATTTTGGGAAAGGATCACTTTGTGCTGCTCCCACTGTAACTGTCTCTCCTAGGCATCTGATTTTTGTTATTTATAACCTCTTAAAGTCTTACACAGTGGTCTTCAACATAACTTTGAAGGTTTGAGTCTTCCTTTTAACCATACTCAGCATGTCTTATATTCAGCCATTCTCTTCAGTTTGCTGAGAATCACTTCAGATACCTCCTGCTCCCACACCTTTCTGCCTCCTGCACATTCATTTCTCTTCCACAACTTGCCCGTCAGTCTCGCCTGCAGACCAAACATCAGCCTTCCTCCTGCCCACCCCAACAGCTAACAGCCTGTGCATCTTCAGTCCCTGCCCCTGTCAATTCTCAGTGGTCTCTCCATGTATCACGCTTCCCAATTCACGCTGGTTTTCTCCCCCACCATCCAGCCACTATTACTGCTTCTGGCTCCCAAGCCCTTGCTCCCTCCAGGGAAGAGACTTGTCATCCTTTGCTGTTTCTCTCTCCACCTTCCCAAGGTGAGCGCTGCAGAGAGTGCTGCAGAGGGAAGGAGTAACTGAACTGCCACCTCTGTGTGGCATGGAAAGAAGCAGCAGTGCTGCTGTGAGCTTTTGGGATTTTTTTTTCTTTTCCCCTCTTTTAAAAATGGGGATGAGTGTGATGTTGTTTGAGGAGATACTTCTGCTCACTGTCTGAAAAAGTCTGTGGGACTGCTTTTACGTGGGAGATGGGCAAATATAGTAGCCAGCAAATCAGTGGGGAATTTCTCTTCGGCCAAGGTAAATATTATAAATTTTCAGCTGCTTGCCTTGTCACTAGATTGGCTTCAACCATTACCAAGATCCCACCAGTTGTAAAGAAATTCACAAGACAGAATGGCTTTCACCCAGAGCTTAAGCTTATGTTAGGCTAGTACACGCAACACAAAAACTAAACCCGTGATCTGCCACTATTTGACCTATTTCCTACTCCTTACATCAGGGCCTCCGGAAACAGAGTGGTCTTTTGTGTCCTTTGCAAGAGGCTGTGTAGGCAGAGGTCCCACCGTATGTAGTCAGTTGCAGGAATGTGGATGGTGGGAGCTGTCTGAAGCAGTTCTGCCGTATTCCTTAGAGTCTGGAGCAAGTTCTGTTGGCTTTGAGTCACAGCATCCTTTTTTGTCTCTTCATTTGCTCCTTGAAATTCTTTCAGGCACCAGAACAGAACACAGAAATATTTATCACAAGTCAGCACGTCTGAGCACAAGGGATCCTGTCTGTAAGCAGATTTGAAGGCAAAGGTTAACCTGAGCAGAAGCCTGACCCCATAAATAATGTGCAAAAGGAGATAGGAACACATATGAGCAGCGACCTCTTTGGCAAATATTTGGCTTGCCTCTAGTTGGACCACGGAGTGTATCAGCAGGTCTGAAGGATTACCTCAAAAGCCCCCGAAAAAGACTCAGGTTTTAAAAACCTGCATCATTTAAAGAGTTCAGTCCGTTTAGCTTGCTAAAAATATCATCAGGTGATCTGATCAAGTCACCTTCAAGGAGAGAAAAGCTTTAGGACTGAAGAACTCTTTACCCTAGTAGAGAACGGCATAAATACTCAAGGCTGGAAAGTAAAAAGGATAAATTCAAATGAGAAAAATATTCTGACTTGTCAACAACGACAGACATTAACTATAGTGACAAAATATCCAGGAATGAGACAAATATTCTACTTTTGCTATCTTTACAGTGGCCACAGAGGCATTTCTGGAGGTGCACTGCTCTTGGTGCACTCATAGTAGAGAACGGCATAAATACTCAAGGCTGGAAAGTAAAAAGGATAAATTCAAATGAGAAAAATATTCTGACTTGTCAACAACGACAGACATTAACTATAGTGACAAAATATCCAGGAATGAGACAAATATTCTACTTTTGCTATCTTTACAGTGGCCACAGAGGCATTTCTGGAGGTGCACTGCTCTTGGTGCACTCATGTTCCAGGGGGCATTTCTGGAGGTGCACTGCTCTTACACTCACGTTCCAGGGTCAGGAACTGCATGGGTTTTGAGGGTATGCAGCACGTCAGGCCAGATGCGTTATTGATTTGTCCTGGCCTTAATTTCCCTGAGAGGTCAGCATCTGCTTACCCCTCTTACGTAATGGGAGCACAGCCCAAACGAGCCCCGCTCCCAAGGTGAACCGCAGGACACCACGGAGGGTGAGCATTGAGTAAAGGCAGGAGGAGTCCCCTGGCATCTTCTACCTCTGTCCGGCCCCCCAAAGCCGGGTGGCATGGTCTGCAGCCCCACCTACGACCTTTCAGCTGAAATCTGCGTCAAGGTGAACCCTCTCTCTCCCGTGTTGGGGCTGCTGAATTGTTAATTCATACTGATACCACAGAATCGGAAGGAAAGGGAAAATAACTTGTCCTATAAATCACACATAAAGAAATGAGATGGGGTAAGGACAGATTCTTCAGTTTCTTTCAATGTTGCTTATTTTTTATTCCTCTTCAGTGGAACACAGCTAAGTTGACATATAAATATTTTAAACAGCTGCTCGTCAGAAAAATGGTATATTGTAGCCTTAACTGAAAGGTGTACTGTTCATGAAAGGTTTTTGTTTTCTTGACAGTATTTGATCTCTGCCACTGCAGAAAAAGCTTCTAGCTGGAGTATGAGTTTAGACTTAATATTATTCCTTTTTTTTTTTCCCCCCCCTTTTTAATTTTTTTCTGTGTCTTATGCAAGGCCAGATCACATAAACTTGTCCCATCTGAAAATCTCCATGTAATTCAGGGAGACTAGTCAGATCAGATTTGGAGAATCAAGCTCATATTCCATTTTTTCATTTCACTGCAGTATTTACAAAAGACTGAACAACTGTCAGTTCAAACAAAAACCTGACTGACTCTGAAGAAAATGTCTCTGTGTAGCTTTCGCTCTCTAGAATTAATCAATTAAGTGGTCAAAGCTTAATTTAATGAAAAAGACAGGAGATAATGTAACATTCAGCATAATTAAAAGGGAAAGTACATTCTAAAGAGGAGCCCTGATTCCTTTTAATTTGCAGTAAATAATGCAGGGCTGCAATAGCACAGTTCAAATACAGTCAAGATTTTAAAATGTGTCAAAACCAACATATCTCAGCTAAGGCTCCAATACAGAATTTGTACCTTTTTTCCCAAAGAGCAGCTGTTTTAAAATATTCATACGTCAGCTTAGCTGTACTCCACTGAAGACCAAAAAAAAAAAGGCAACATTGAAAGAATTGGAAGTATTTGTCCTTACCCCATCTCATTTCTTTATGTGTGATTTATAGAACAAGTTATTTTCCCTTTCCTTCCGATATTTTCCCTTTTCTTCCGATTCTGTGGTATCAGTATGAATTAACAATTCAGCAGCCCCAACACGGGAGAGAGAGGGTTCACCTTGACGCAGATTTCAGCTGAAAGGTCGTAGGTGGGGCTGCAGACCATGCCACCCGGCTTTGGGGGGCCGGACAGAGGTAGAAGATGCCAGGGGACTCCTCCTGCCTTTACTCAATGCTCAGCTGAGGCAGAGGAAGAACTGCCGTTGACTCCGACGCTTTCTAACGACAGACCCTCAGTGGCGTCCTCTGTGGCTGTGGGCAACACACTTCACTTAATCTTGGCGTCGTTTTACCCATCTGTTTAACAGGTGCGAGCAGACACTGCCTTGGCTTAGACTCAAGATGGTGAAACATCTCTCATTGATCTGAATAGTTTTGCATGAGGCCTCAAGTGAAAGAAGCCTGAGTGAAAGAAGCATTCAGGAGATGCAGATTTTTTCCCCTCCCATGAATTATGCATGAGTACATTGCAATTGTCTTGATTCTATCCTCTATTTTGAAATTATTCATCTAATTCCTGCAGAAATTTTTTGGCCTGTAGGCTGTTCACAAGCCGTTCTGAGAATCTCTACTCAAGCCGCTGCTAACTTCCAGGTGGGGCTGAAAACGCCCCATCTTCCCCCAGAAATCAGAATGGAAGGTGGCAACACAAGACCGGGACACTTGTGTCTCTTCTCTCCATTCTTTTACTCTAATTCTGTCTTTTTCATATGATTTGTGTCACACTCCTTGTGCATCCCCAAGGACTGGATGAGAATGGATCCTGTGGGAAACACTGGCTGTGGGGATTTCACTCAAGATTCTGCCACAGTTTTGAGCGAGACAGGAAGAAGGGGAGAAAACGTTAGGTTAATTAAGGTGGGTTGGCCAACCTGAGATCTGCCTTTCCTTGAGTATAAGGACTCGATCTTGAACCCCAATAATCTTTGTTGTATTCAGGTACACTTCTACATAATGCTCCTTCTCCTAAAAGAAAGACAGAAGAAATATGTGCGTTATAGAAGTATAAAAAACTGTACTGTAAGACCATAAGATTATGATAATAAGACAGTAAAACCACAGCTGGAAACCTAAGCTATATGCCCTGCATCTCAAACCGGTAGCACTTCACATACTGAATTACCAGGAGTAAGGTGTCACCTTGCAAGGCTGGGGCATGGAAAGCAGAGGGGAACGCAAGAAATGGGGATAAGACTGCCTGGCTGAGGGAAGGAGATGAGGTCCAACCGAGAGGAGGGAGATGCTTGGACAGAATTTCAAATGCAGGAAGTCTCTACCTGTCAAAAGGCTGGAGCGATTTGCTCGCACCAAGTTGCAGTGAGTGGTTGCAAATTAAAGTGGGATTAGGACCTCTCCGAAAACGTGACATGAACACTCTGCAGTGAAAATTTTACTGCAGATGAAACACCTGAAAATGTTATTACCTTCCCTATCGTCTATGCTTATTGGTACACCCTTATTTATGGATTGCTGTTCCTCTGACTGAATTAAATAACCAAATAAATATAAAATTAAATCATGTAGTATTAGACCTTTCCATTAAATCCTGGGGCTTGACTCATTTGCATTGTGTTTTGTTTTTATAATGCATGCTTATTTTAATTATTACTGCTGCACTTTATTTGTAATTGTCTGTGCAAAGCCCAAGCACCTTGCTAAGTGGATAAGGGAAGCACTTTATTCCATAATAACATAATTAATCCATTATTATTCATTATTATTTTTTTTCTGGAATGGACGGAAAAGAATCAGGACTTTGAAAAATACAATACCAACAAATTATGTATGGCAAAAATAATTTTAACAGGATTCATACTTTCCTTATCTTTACCATTGTTTTCCTCTAGATATCATCTCTCCTAAAGGGAGAAGTGGCAGCATTTAATGACCTGAATATTGGGCTGAATGCCAAAGATGTTCGAAATCAGAGATCTACGTGTGTGTCCCCCAGGTTTCTGCATGGCCTTGGACAGGTCATTTAACCACTCCATGTCCTTATTTCCCTGTTTCTGATGGCTGCAATCCTACTGCTCACATTCTGAGGAAGGCAAAGCTTACTTCGCTAATGTGCAGAGCTTTGCAAATGATGTGTGCTAGGTATCGTGGCAGCATAATCAAAGGGACACAATGATGGCTGGATAAAAGAGGAGGCGTTGCTTCACTCTGCAGGATTCTCACTTACCAGGCGAAAGACAACATTCCGTTTCTTCTGATATCCTTGCAGATTCCTCCTGAATGAATATCCTGTCTTCACTGAATTTTCCTATTACGGAGGATTATGCAACTCTATTACCTCTTCAAGTTTTGTAAGGTGATCCCTGCATAGTCTTTCATGTTAGGCACAAAAGCATTCTGCTGCATTTTCCTTTGGCACATGCTGTCTTGTCAAAACCTGGAAGGTCAGGGCTGCTCTCACCAGCCCCCACACCCACACAGAAAACAGGTTTCTTTAGGATTCGCATTGTTTTTAGCTTACCAATCCATGGCTGTAGGTCTCTGTTTAATTTATGACAAATATTTAGCAGTAGAAACTAGGCTAATGAGGCTGGTGAAGCAAATTAAAGGTGCAGAAACACTGAATGAACACATCGGGTCCACGCTGCACAGTAAGCGTCACATCTTCTGCCAGGCATTCAACCATCGTGACACAAGACTTCCAAGCTGTTTTGCCCCATCCCAAATCATCCAAACCAGGATGATTTATTTTTTTTAGTTAGCATTCCCTTAAGAATACATGCCACTGCCTGCCTGACTGTACCTGGATGGGCCAGCAGGATGTCTGTGACCCTTATTTCATTTTATTGAAGTGGGCTGCAAAGGAATATGGTGTCCACTGCAAAGACAGAACAATGCCCACGGCTTGCCTTAGGAATCAAACCAGCCTCCTCTATTCTGCAAGATAAACAATTTTGCCTGAAGTCTCTCCTAACAAGGACTAGGAGGGGGTGTGTGTGGAGTGTGTGTACACCCCCCCCATAGCCATCCCTGGTTGTTTCCCAGAACTTATTAATGCCAAAAGCACATTATTTCCATTCGCGTCCCTGGACTCTGTTCCTGTGAGGCAAGACTGAAATGATGCTGTTCTGTAGTGGCTCTGAAAGGAGACAGAACAGCAGCACAGTATCTCAAATGATCACTTCCACACTTCCCCAGATATAGCTTAGGTGTTATCACCTCCCCTGTCTTTCTGTGTGTGCCTTTTTTCACATTCCCCTATAACCATCACTCCCCTTGCTAAACAATGCCAGTTCCTGCACCATCAAACCCCAGTCACAAAACATCAATGACACACCAGGCAATGAGATGGAGAAAGGTCTCCTCTAAAACTTTCCAATAAAATCATAAGCGTGTGGGATTTGAATGCTCTTACTCCTTAGAGTTCACTCCGGGGTCTTCCCCCAGCACACAGGGGACATATGGCAACGTTTCAGGATCCCCCAAAGCCGTCTCTAAGTGCTGTTCTTTTCCAGGAGGCTGTGAACAGCTTCTAATCCTGGTGATCCTGTTTGCATCAGTTTACATTCCCAGGGCTATCTGTGAACAAAAAAGACTGGAAATACACCTTCAAGCTCATCTGAAGCAGAAATTCTCCTTTACATTGCTCTGTCCCTCTCTTTAGGAAATCCTGGCTACAGTGCACGTTTTGCTGATCAGAAAAGGCATTACAAGGGTAGCTCTATCCTCAAAATCCCCCACTTTTGTTCTGTGGCCTTGCAGTTTTGTACGCTGTCACATCTACCAACGCACCTGCCTGAAACCTGGTCTGACTGCTCCTTACACCTCCTGGATCTCCAGTGCCCACGGTGATTGGAAAGGATGCCCCGTCTTTACCCCGTAGGGAAATCATCGGAATTGTTCATGGATCTACACAGGAGCTCCTCAACCTGAGTTCATTACCCTTAGCCAGGTTAGTTATTGACGAATGTAACAGAAAGCACAGAGTTTCTCAGGGGCGAGGTTGTAAGTCTGCAAACTCTTAAGGCTGTGGATGAGGAAGGGGTTTCAGGAAAACCTGGAAGGAGTCTAAAAGCAAAGGCCCTGCCTCTCGCTTCTCTGGTATCACCCCCACAGCCCCCCCGAAGCTCCACAGCGGGTCCAAGCCTTCTCCCTAGGAACCTGA
>NW_010267064.1:694-20971 GCF_000690775.1 Eurypyga helias | reverse complement strand
CCCCTGGTGGCTGCTCCGCCCCGGACCCTTCCAGCCGCGGGGCGCTGGGGGGAGGGGGCCATGCCCCGCCACGCCGCCTGCTCGTACTCGTGCGGGGCCTCAGGGCCTGGCAAAGGAGACATTCCTCAGCGTCAGACTGACGGCCCCAAACGGCGAAGTCTGGAGGCAGCGTGGGGGGCAGAACGGGGCCCGGGTTTATGCAGAGCTCAGCGGCATTGGAATCCCTGTCCTGTAGGACTATGAGCCGTGCTTACTCAGGGCCGGGAGCGGTGCTGCGGTTACGGTTGTTTCATCGACGCTTCCAGTCAGAACGTTTTAAGGGCTAACGTGATTTGCTGTCCATAAGAAGACACTTTGGTGTCTGGCGGGCCTTATGGTGCCCCTCTGCAAAGTCTGTCTAAGAAAGGGATGCTCTGAGGTACCGGCTCGGAGTGCGTTAGCAATGCTCCGCTCTCTCTAGGGCTGAGCTGACCTCTGAAGTCATATGCTGGGATGCCTTTTGTTTTTTTTCCCCCTGATGATTCTGCAGCATGCAAATAACCGCTTTCCTCTACAAGTTTTACAACCAGATGTCTCCACAAAAGCCCTTCTTGTATGCAAACTACAGTTCTTCTGTTTCCAAACTTTGTGGCACAGTCGTGTTAGAATATTTGTACCTTTCTGGTGTCGTGACTAAAAAAAAACCAAGCAAAAGCTATTCTGGCCACAAGCATTGCTGCTTTGCTTTAACTACTTCACAGAGACTGACAGAATTTCAGTGTAGGAAAGAAAGAGTTTTTTAGTTTTCCTGTAATGCTTGACTGAATAAAAAGAGACATTGCCTCACTTGTTGCACAGGTGGCAACATCTTTTTATATTTATGCATTTACGTTTAAGAGTATTTTTATTATGCCTAGGCTTCATTTTCTGGTTGATTCCTTTTTTTTTTTTTCTTTCAAGGTAAATAAAAAAAGGTATCAACAGTTCACTGCAGCCAAAAAACCTGTACAACGTGTGCTTACGTTGTCTGATTTGTTTGTATTCATCTTCATATGAAAAGCTGAATTTGGCCTTAGCTGTTTTACAAGTAATTCTGGCAAAAATATCATGCATCGTTAAAACCTTTGAATTGGGAGTTTTGTGTAATGTTTCTACTTCCAGTACTAGCTTTTCCAGATTGGACAGTTTGTTCCTGTCCCCATTATTGTGCCTAATAAAGTGGGGTTTCTGCCACAGCTGAGTTAACAGAAAATCAGTAGATAAACTTAGAAGGTTTCATCCTGTCTGGTGAAGAGCAGGAAAACAGAATCTTTTTCCTTGGAGATGATCAAGCAGCTCCTGTCAGTGCCTTTGTTCATTTACTAAACTGAATCAATCCCTTTCAGGAGTCCAGCCCTGGGGTCATGCCAGGTTCTCCGCAGTCACCGCCGCCAGACACTGACTCCCTGGACAAACCCAAGCTGAAAGCCGGGGGCTCGGTAGAGAGCCTGAGGAGCTCCTTAAGCGGTCAGAGCTCAATGAGTAAGTTTGGTTGTAATTGTGTTGCTCCATTTCTGTGGCTTCGGGGAGCAGAGATCTCTGCAGTAAGCAGAATCAGAGAAAGTCAAAGCAGAAGCAGTGGTTAATAAGTAGAAAGGCTGATGGGTTAGTCATTAAGGGTTTGCAAAGAACAGTAATCTCTTTGGTGCAGAGACAATCTTTTGTGCTTTGCGTTTATACAGAGCCCTGAAAAAGTGAAATCCTGCTTTCTGTCTGGGTCTGCCGAGTCCTGCCATCATAATATAAATTATTGGAGTGAGAATTACAATCCTTGGCCAGTAGTAAACAGGCTCATCTTTACACTAGACTTCTCCTGGGCACTCCTGATGGGCTTCTCATACCACCTTCAGAGAGACCTTGAGGTTCTTTCATTAACTAGTTGGAGGAGTATTATTTAAAGCCTTTCTGGTTAAGATGTCTCTACACAAAACAGAGCTTAAGTGGGACACAGATGGCATGAACCTTCTTCACTATGGGTTACTGACCACTGGAAACCAAGAACATATTGGGGAAAAAAAAATTGAAGAGAAATCTTCATTTTTAAGTAACTGTAAGTGCGTTCTGAAAATCATACATGCACTTTTTGTGTTTGGGTTTTTTTATAATATCAATACAAAGTGTTGCTATAAAAACAAATTTGTGGATTCTGGAACCCTCATGCAGTATTCAGAGCTTGTTTTCCTCACACCACTCTGCTTTTTTGTGGGCCAAACTTCCCAGAAAGATAGCATCTCCTGTGGTGTACTGTAGATGAGACACTTCTCAGTTAAGTACTGAAGACCTGAATTTGGGAAAACAAGAGTGCAAAGTAAATTAACTCTCCTATCACATGTGTATATAAGAAATAGCAGCTTAACTTTGATTACAGTGGTTTATAGGAGGATGACCCATTTTCTGATTTGCCTCTGTTTCTGAACCTTCTTTTTTGTGGACTGACACTATGTCTGTCATACAGGTGGTCAGACGGTGAGCACAACAGATTCCTCAACCAGCAACAGGGAGAGTGTGAAATCAGAAGACGGTGATGATGAGGAGCCTCCTTACAGAGGACCTTTTTGTGGAAGAGCCAGGGTTCACACTGATTTTACTCCAAGTCCTTATGATACAGACTCTCTGAAGCTCAAGGTACCAGCTATATCTGGTTTTAAGGGGTCAAACATTTGCTTTGGCAGAATTCTTTGTTAAGAGCTCTTTGCAAGAACTGTACAATTCTTAGTCTTTTAATGAGTTTACATGTGTTTTCTGAAGTCCTTTAACCTGTCTTATTCTGATGCATTTAAGATTTCCTTGAATTATAGCAAAATGTTACAGAGCATAAGTATTAGTATTTCTCCATACCTAGGGAAAGGCACTTGCGTCTTTAGTTTCTGGAAAAATAAAAACGTGCCACACATTCATTTCCATTTTGCAAGGATTTTGTTTAAAAGATTGGAAAAATACTTTGTCTGCCACAATGAATGAATTCGCCAGTGGAAAAATTTTCAAAATCCTTGGAAGAAATGTGGATGTGCCTACGCGTAGCGACTCTTAAAGGCATTTCAGTTAATATAACTTGCTTTGAGCTAATATTGAATTACTTTGCTGACTGTGAGTTGTTACACACACACCCCCTTTATTTTTTATTAATATAGGTTTTATTATTTTAATTGTGCTGTATTCAGTTCAAACTGTCTGACTCCTTACATTCATTCCTTAAAATCCAGAGGCCAGCTAATCCCTATTAAAGCAGATATGTGGCAGACGATCTCTTTAAGGATACAAAACCAGTTGCATGTCCATCTCTTCGTTATGGTCAGGAGCACGTTAGGCCAGGCAGCAGCAGCGCTGCACAGTTACTTCTGCATGCGCCTCCTTTCCTGAGGAAACCTGATGTGAGGTTGTGCCCGTATACGCTGGGCATGTTCTTACTTGCACCACTTTGTTGGGGTAGGTGTGCAGCTCGGAGATACCCGTACGAAAACAGCCGGGGTGCGCTACTGGGGTGTAAGCAGGTGTTTGAATCTGGACGGTTGGCATCCATTCTAGGCTCTTTTGTTGACTTGCTCTGTGGTCTTAGACATGGCATGTATTTGCCTTGTCTTCCATTCGTAAAACAAGTGTAATCATACCTTTTTGCAAGAGCTGTGGTTAAGCTTTGGAAAACTGGAGTGTTGTCCATTCTGTGTACATGGAAGTCTGAGAGAAAGCGGTTGCGTTTGCTTGAGAATCCACCAGAAAACACGCCTAAATGGCTTTCTCGCTCCTTTGGGCTGCAGAAAGGCGACATCATTGATATAATCAGCAAACCTCCCATGGGCACTTGGATGGGCCTGTTGAACAACAAAGTTGGCACTTTCAAGTTCATCTACGTGGATGTGTTAAATGAAGAGGAAGAGAAGCCAAAGCGGCCCACCCGGAGACGCCGGAAAAGCAGACCACCCCAGCCCAAGTCAGTTGAGGATCTCTTGGATCGCATCAACTTAAAGGTCCAAATTCTGTCTTTCTCTTTACCCTTCAGTTGTGTGTGTGGGAAGGGGGATGCACCTTTGGAGTTGTTGGGTTTGGAAGCTGCACGCTAGATTCATAATCCTAAGGATCATGACACCACTTAGCAGAATCGGGTCTTAGCTGCAGAGTGAAAATAGCCTACGCCAGGCGGAACTGCCCGTCAGGCTTGATGAACTGCTGCTGGCTGCAAGTTGTATGCACTCGGAGACCATGAATTGTTGCATAGTATGGCTACTAGCTAACTGACTTCAGAAGCAAGCAAAAAGTGTAAAATAACAAGTTACCCTGTCTTTAAAGAGGAGTTTTTTTCCACGTTCCTGTTCAGAAGAGCTAGGGATAAACCGGTGTGGCTGTCATTCACCCTTTGTACTTCTCCCTTCGTACAGAGCTGTGCCATGCTGCATGCTGTGCGTCTGGGTAGCGTGCTGCCCAGGCCGCTGAATACAGTGCATTCCAAATACAAAAAAATGTGCAGATTCTGGTTCTGGCACAGCTACCTCCCTGAACTCTGAGCAGTGTTTATACAAGCTATAATCCTATAACTTTGCTGTTATACAGTGGTTTGCATTTGCTAAACTACTGCTTTTCTTGTGCTGGTTGTGAAAATCTCTTCTAGTATCTTTATTGACAAAATAGGTTAAATAAAAATGTTGTCTTTTTTTTTTTGTTTGTTTTCCTTTTATACAGGAGCACATGCCCACTTTTCTGTTTAATGGTTATGAAGATCTGGATACCTTTAAGCTTTTAGAAGAAGAAGATTTGGATGAACTGAACATCCGAGATCCTGAACACAGAGCTGTTCTCCTCACAGCAGTGGAACTTCTACAGGAGTATGATAGTACGTGGGATGTTTGAGGTTTTCAGTTTTACTAGAGCTCTGCCAAGAACCTTGTGAATCCCTTTATGCAGAAAACTGGTTCCAGGATTTTGATATTTTATGTTTTCCTAATCTAGTTATTTCCAGGGTAATCCTGTGTAACAACATGTAGATTTCTCAGGAGTGACTTAAGACTTGCATTTGGTCTGCCAGAATTCTTTAGTTTATGTAAGCCCTGCTACCCAGTTTATTAATGTCAAGTGTACAACACATACCCATTAGACTAATGATGTTTGGGTATAAATCCTGAGATAACCTGCTTGGAATAAGAAACTGAGGCATGGAGTGTAAGAAATAAGAAACCTCTAGACTAAAAGGAAGAGATTGAGGTTATCAAGGGCAAGAAAAAGATCAGAAAGCCCAGAGGTCTGTGGAGAAGGGTAATGCAAATTCAGTTTTCTCCTATTTTACCTGCACGTGCATATGATTCTCGCACTGTGTGTTGCAGGGTTGTACAGGTAGCTGCAGGTTGTGCACAGGACAACACAGTGAATTTCAAAGGGAGAAAATACATCAGTCAAGTTAGAGAGTGACTGTCTGAGGTGCAGCTGTGCAGTTCTGCCCATTGTACAGATGCCCTCAGGCAAGTGGTTGCGAAGATGAGGGGAAGCAGAGTAAGCCACGGCAGTCAAACTGGATGGCGCCTTTGCTGCACAGGAGGAGGCCAGGCTGTACCATCCACGCAGTCGTCCTGCTAGAGTTAGAGCCATTTGAAAAGCAAGTGTAGCTTGAGACGGGAATTTAGATGTGCTCAATATGTCGTTGCAGGAATCTAAGACAGTACTGAATTTCCCCTTCCTCCCCAAGTATCAGCAGAAGTTTAATTATCCCACTGAGCAGAACCAGTGGAATGGACTGTGCGGGGGCTTTCTCAGCTGCTTCTGTGCAAAATCCGATGTTTTAGCTTAAACTGCCATAGCAACAATTTAAACATCTGCTTACTAAGTGGGCAGTGCCTAATTCTGTTACAGAGAGATGTGTGGTTAGTATCTCTAGGCAGTGCTGTGTGGCCTGAGGTTTCTTGTTCATTTCATTTCCCAAAGTGGCATCCACATTTTCTCCACCCTGCTCTACCCCCCAGTAAAACTACAGTTACAAAATGAGATTCTTTTCACTTGTATCAGAGTAGCTTTTCATCAGCTAATGAGCTTCATTATTTGCAGACCTATTTAGAATGCTCACTTCCCTGAAGTAATAGTTTTTCTAAGATCACTGCATTTTCAGTTTAAAAACTTGAAGAACTATGTGATGTGGTGGTTGGAAAGTATAAATTGCAGCTTCAAGTCAGAGTGATGAGGGGAAAGAGAAGTGGGGACCAGGCAGTTGGAACCTGGGAGGGGCAGCGGCACTTAGTTCCACCCCATAATTACCTTTCATGTGCTGAGAATAGGAGTTGGAATGGCCATTTCTGACATTTTATTGCAGGGAAGACACAGCATAAACTGCATCCTTGCATCAGGAATTTGGTTTTCTGTATCCCCAGCTCCAGATTTAGTTTCTTTTACAAAATAAGATTTCTGACCAAACATTCTGGGTAAATTCCTGGAATCCAGCCTGGATGGACCACACTCGAGTGTTGGCTCTTTGCACAGACCAAGGAAGGAAGGAATTTTTACCACTAGTCTCTCCCTTGTCCCTCCCCCCTTCATTAGGAGACATTATCTAAGTTTGCCGGAGCCTCTCCTGGTCCTTCCTCTTGGTCCCTTTGGGAAAGTAGGTCAGGGTTAGGATTTTTTTCTTTTTTTGCTTGATTTGGTTCTTTTCAGAGCTCTTTGCTTTTGTTTTAGATGTTTGGGTTTCTTGAAGTCATAGAAAGAACTTTGACACCATCATTTTAAATAAATTTCTGTGGCTGTAAGTTGCAGGACTTAGCCCCTGAGGCAGCTGAGGTGCACACATGGTCCATTCTGCTTTCATTGTGTACCACCCTGCTCCCTCACACTCATGCTGGGGCTGTTGCTCAGTCCTTTACCAAATGGGATGAATGTTTCCCACATTTGTGATGGCTGTTCCTAATGCTCACTCTTTCTAAAACAGTGATCTGATACAATTAATAATGGTGTTGGAAATGGGAGGTTGAGAAGTTCAGCTGGGTTTTCTGTTTTCCTGTTTTTCACTGTATTCTTGCATTTTCTAGGTAACAGCGACCAGTCAGGATCGCAGGAGAAACTTCTCGTTGAAGGCCAGGGCCTAACTGGATGCTCTCCTCGGGATTCTGGCTGCTACGAAAGCAGTGAAAACCTGGAGAATGGTAATGGGGACAGCAGTGAGCCTTATAATCCCTGCAGCCTTTTTTCAGTAGATAATTCCATGTGCTTTCTACTCCTGTTCCTAGCTACACAAGCTACCTCATACTTGACCTTCTCCTTTGCAATGACTGCCTCTGTCCCTCTTGGCTGGAGCCATTGGTTTTCATTGCTACTGCTTCTAATTTATTTATTTGCATTGGTAGGAAACAGATCACATTTCACAAGTCATCTTTCTTTGGTGACCCTAAGGCAACAGGCACTCCCACTGCCATTCCCTGCCTTCTCCACTCCCTATCATATCCTCACACAACCCTGCCTCATGGGGCTTGCACTGCTTCCACTGCGACAGCCCACGTCTAAAGGACCGCCTGCAATGGGGAAGTCGCTGAACTCCACTGAGAGGAGGAGGGAGGGTTTTTTCTCAACCCATACAAAAACTCTTTAGAAAAAATATGCTCTGACATAGGCCATATTTTGTGTTTGCTTAGATTGCGTGTGTCGTTCTTCTCTGGTCGGAAGCCAACTGCAGAGATTTAGGACTTTTCCATGTATGAACACTAACAAGTTAAATTGAGAAGTTGGCAAGGAAATAAACTATGACAAAAATGTTTATGATACCAATTCCCATTACTTTGTCTTACATCAGTTAAAGGTGATGCACTAAAAAGTTACCGAGACAGATGATAACAGAGATTACTCTCTCTGTTCTGAAGAAATCAGGTGGTTGTGCTGACTGAGCGTGCTTTACTTGGGGGATGGATGGTGCAAACTTGTCATTAGGGATGAAATATTAAAATAGATGAAATTGGTTTGTTTGGCATTATCGTTCCAAGCATTTGAACCATGGCTTGGCCTCAGTTTCATGGCTAACATCCAGTATAAACAGGAAACCAAGAACAGAATAGGTAGAGGTACTGTACACCCCTTGTAATGACGATTTTAAGAATTTACAATATGAGCAAAATATCTTTCTCTTAGCATGTACATTTTCTGTCAGTCTGCCACTTGGAAATAACCATTTATTGAAGAAAATTGCAATTGCTTTGAAGTGGAATGCCTGAAATCAGCAATACACTAAATGCCTGAAAGCAGAGAGAATTTTTTTCTTGAATATGATTCCCATACAGTAGGCATGCTGGAATGTAATAATAGCTAAATATATGGCATATGTGACAATTTTCTCTCCTTTTTATCTCTAAGCGCCATCATAATGGTGGCTGTAGCACTGAAGTTAAATTACTGCCTGCACATTTTCCTTATTTTAACAATATAATAAAATCTTTAGAAAGCAATTCTCATTGCCTGTCTGCTTAGATACTTACTGTTACATTTAAACTGATACTCCTATCTGAGTTTTGCAGAACGTGAAATCCCACTGATGATTTTTATATTGGTTTTCGCGTAGGGCTTGCTGCATTTCTGCATTATTTTTGCTCGCAAATGCATTTAGTGCTTGTTTTGAAAACCATTATGAAAAGCACATTTCGTAACGTGATTCATTCAGAGATTTTGTCAAGGCTGGTTAATCCGAAATGTGCTCCACCTTCTTTGCAAAGTTCATGGACTGTAGTTGTTGATATGCATGATGTGTTCAAAATACATTGGATTCTCATCTGTTAAAGTAAGGATAAACATTTGTCTAGTGTAAGCATCATAGTATGCAGATCAGCAGTAATAAGGTGCACTTCACAAAGGGGAATTGCTTTCTGAGACGGAATTGGTCATCAGATTTCCTGGAGAATTGTTATACATAATATTTTGATGACTACTATAGTGTCCTGTTCTGGGCTGATACTGGACCTTTTGGCATCAGCTCAAGATTTTAGAGCTGCTCTTAATTGAAAATGGTACTGTGGCAGTGGTACAGATGTATCTCTTCAGGTACTTCTCAGGGTCCCACTGCAAAAATGTTTGGCTGTTCTCATAGGTATCCACAACACAGGTAATCACAGCATTAGCGTGATTTTATTCTGATGTACAGAGAGCAGGGAACATACAGTTTGTGACCCATTCAGCGTTAGACAGGGAGAACATAAGCAGAAAGCAACCACCCATGGTGAGACCGTTAGTCCATGTAGTCCGGTCCTCGGATTGAAACAAGGCGGAGAGAGCAAGCTCTCCTTCAGGCTTCTGGCAAGGGTGCCATTACTGGCCGTGTTTTCCGTGCGGATGTCGTCCGTCTGAGACGCATTTGGAAACCGTATTGGAAATCCTAGTTCTCATAGGACACGCCAAAAGCAGATAGCTAGAGAACAGTATAGGAACAGAGCAAGCCTATGTGGTGCTTCCCAGGGAACTCTTGGGGAATGAATCATTTAAGGACTTACGGACTTCAAATATTGGGTACTTTTTCCTGGCATTCATCCATTTTCCCGAAACTGTTTCTCTTTATGAATATCCCTGGTCTTGCTTACGACCTTCATACCCAACAGTGTAGACCTTACTTCCCCCAAAGTCATCTTTTTTATAGGCCTGTTAATGATTCCTTACAGGTCTTTCATGTCCCTGATCATGCCTGGCTTCTTTGAACCGTTGTTTGTTGTGCAGTATAACTTTTTTTAAGGAGGGGGGGAGTTATGAAGAGATCAGAATTGCACACGCAGTGCGCAGAGCTGAAGAGGCAGACAAGCCATGGCTTTTATCAGGTGGGATAAGGGTGTTCTCTGGATTTCTTCAGCAACTGAGGCCCAGATTTCCATAGTGCCAAGGGGACATCCGACACCTTAAGTCACAAAAGGAAGCAACACAACAGGTGGCCACATTGCCATTTCTCCTAGCAGTGTGTGTTTCTGCTAGTTTGTCATCACTTTATAAAGCCCTGAGGCTCGGATTGTCTCTTGAGTCGTCGTCCTTGGTGTGTCCGCTGAGCTGTTTGAAATGCACCCAAAATACAGCCACGGAAAGCAACACCAAAATGTAGTTAATAAAATCTGGGGTTTGGACAGGCCACTGAATGCATTCTGTCTGGGTCTGAGTACTATATTTCTGAGGGCAGTCTTCCATATGGAAAAAAAGTACTAAGAGAAACACTGAAATTTTGTTGCTGTAGCTCCAGTACCTCTGGAAATATTCCTGAAGATAATCTCCTCTCTTCTGGGGAAGATGATGGCAGGAGAAGTTCCTTCTCTGTATTCGAATGACAGGGAGTATCATGAGAGGTAGACAGTGCTGTCTAACAAAAACTGCACCGTAACATAAAAAAAGGAGTTGAACTATGCCTGTAGCTTGAACTGAACCTGGAAGCAATGTAAACATCCCGTTAGTTTTGTGTAAGGACCACCTTTCTTACCTTACTTTTCATCCAGACACCTGTGTCTGCACACACGTAAATCAGAGATGCTGCTGTGGTTGCCAGCACTACGAAAGCCATTAGTCTGCTTAAGTGTACCAGGGAATCATAAGAAGGAATTGGTATAAAAAAATGCTAACGTTAAAAATGTGTTTTAAACCTCACTAGCTCGACACTTTAACCCTTGTAGGGTCTGGGGAAGGGGGTCGTGCGTTTTTTTCTGAGATAGGGAGGGAATGTAACATTTGTGGACATTATTTCTGTAGCTCTCCACTTCATGGAAACAAAAACATTTAAAAGTCTGTGTTCAGGAGATGAAACCTTCCTTTCTTCAAGTCTCAGGAGCATAATGAAGTGACACCTCGCAGTCAGGAGAAGGGAAAGAATAGCTAGAAAAAGAGAAATCACAGCTGCCCTCCTGCTATAGCTCTTGACTTAAATCTGTGTAAAAGAAATTACGTTCTGAACCCCCATCCTTTGTACAAAAAGGAGCACTGAACCCAGCACTTTTTCCAAACCGTTTTGGAACAACTTAAAGATGGCACATTTGGTTATATGTTTAGAAGACAAAATGTTTTTAACTTCCTCCCACTCTCTCCACATTGGTACTTTTATGCAAAATAGAGCTTGAATGAATTAAAGATTTGATTTTACTTTCCCCAAATTTTTTTCTTTCTTTTCTTGTTCTTTTTTTTCTTCTTCATTTTCCTATTTCCCATTTCTTCTTTTTTCTATTCCCAGGCTACTGGCTTTACACAGACATACCCCATTTCTAAAGAAATGCCATGTTGTTCACTAGGTACCCTCACGGCCTCAGTAAGAGCTTCTCTTGCACAGCAGTAGCAACTGTGCTTTCAGTGTTGAGGTTCCTGAGTGTGCTGTCCTAAAACCAGTATAACCCCTGACCAACATTTCAGATTGAAAAGAAGGTAGATGGATTTTGTTACGCGAGCTGTGGCAGCAAACCCTGGACAATATGGGGAATTACAGCCCAAGTCAGAGATGCAGTGGCAAATATGAGTAATGAAAAGAGAGCGCTGCTTGCCGTACTCATTGTGTATTGATATCTGTGCGCAAGGGCACTGAAAATGGATGTAACGCTGCTTACACATCGATTTAATGTGGTTCTAAGTTATTTTCAGAAGGTGGTGGCCTAGCTCCATGGAAAGGTGCAAGCAGAGAAGTCTTCCTCCTACTTCTTTAAGCTACCTGAACTTGAGGTAGTAGCAAGGAAGCCAACTTAATGTGTGATGTGTCTTCATTAGCATTTGGTGGGAATGGCAATATTTAGTTTGAGTTGAACTGTGAAGCGTACAGCTTCTGAGGCAGGAGTTCCTGTATGCTTGCATTCATCCTTGTAGGCACACCTTGGTTCCAGACAGAATCTCCTTGCTGCTGTAGCGGTGAACACAACCAACATTTTTTGAGAGGAATGTTTTCCTTATTTCTTTTTAAATGTAACCTTCCTTTTCTCTGCTAGTTTTCTGGATACTTTGGGGTTTTTTTAACTCTGTGAGCAGAGAAAGAGGCAAGAGTAAAAGAGAAAGCAAGCTATTTCTCTTTTAGATTGAAGAGGCTCTTCTGTTCATATTCAGAGGGAGCAGGTATCTTATTCAAAAGCCAAGCATTGAGCATCTTTCTGGGTAAAGCTCTGAAGGCAGGCTGTATGAGAAGAGAGCCTCTATTGCTTCAGAGTACACCAGATTCATTTAGTTCCAGTGAAGTTAGCAAAACTTCAGAGCTCTCTAAAAGTAACTGGCCCTTTAATTGGCAGCCTATTATTACAGACTATTGGTACCATATAACCAAATCTGTTGGTTTGGGGTTTTTTTTCCTGTTGGAAAAAGAAGTTTCAAGCTTTATATATTTATCCTGAATTTAGAAAGCTTGCTGTACTTCAGAGAAAGTACTCCTGTCACCCTGAAAACCATAATTGTTCAGGATGTGCTGCCATTCTGAGAGGTCGTCTGCTTTGAGACAAATTTACTTCTGTCTTGTTAAAAAGAAAATTTTTTAAAAATCTGTGCAGCAGTTGAGAAATGACCTTGTATTTCATACTAATGAACACTCTAATGAGCTCTGTCCCTTTGATCAGAATTTTTCTGTCAAGCAGATTTGATGGGCTTCACTGTTTAAAATCAATGGCGCATATCATCAAAATGTAAAACAAAGCTTACAAAGAGCATGTGGTTCATATGGATTCATGTCATCTTGTCTTAAGTGGTTATAATAAAACACCACATCTCTAAGACCTTCCACTTGGATTAAACACTATGGCGTGAGAGGAACGCTAAGATTAGTCACACTTGAAACTCCCTTTTGCAACTCTTCTCCATCTCATAAGAGCTTTTTCCATAAAACCCTGCTGTCCCTGTAAGTGACTTTATAAAGGGACTGGTGCAAAACCAGTCTTCCAACACTTCTTTGCTCTCTGGTTTGCCGTTGCAAATAGTGTGCTGCTCATTTAAAAGATGAAATAACACCACCAGTGCACTTTGCAATTAAAAAGAATCCGCAGTATCTTTTTTTTTTTTTAAAAGATCTTTCCTGAGTAATCTAGTAAACATCATTAGAAGGTGGACATAATCATCAATATCTTAAACAAATTAGAGAAGTAGGAACGAATGATAGGTCTTTTGAGTTATTTCTGTGTGGGGTCAAACCAGTTCATGTGTGTATAGGGTATCAGTTCTACCTGTAGAATATTCTACACCGAAAAAGGTTTGCATGAGCTGAACCTCAAATCTCAGGAAGTTGGGGAGTAGGAAGGATATTAAGTATTTTAAATGTGCTTTCCTTATGTTGTCACATTTACCAGTTCTTCATTAATGAAGCTGAAGCTCACAAATGCGTATGCTTAAAATGGTGTTGAGTTCTCGCACATTTAGAGTTAACAAAAAGAGGGTTATTACTTTTTTTCAAAGGAATTTAGAAACTATACGTTGTTTACACTGCAGATTATTTTTTTTTTTTAATGGTGGATTGTGATTTGTTTGCTTCTAGGTAAAAGTCGAAGGACCTGTCTTCTGCCCTCAAAATCAGCAAGTGAGCATAGCTTTAAGGACTTCAGCAGAAACCAGCTATCAAATTATCCTACGCTTCCACTGGCCAAGTCAATAGAAACCCTGCAGCAAGGGGAAAAGGAAAGCCGGTTGAGTTGTGCGCACCGTGCTCTCCAGAGCTCTGCCAAACCTCCAGCTGTTACAGGTCTGAAGAAGAACCGTAGAAGTTTACCAGTTGCCGTCTGTCGGAGCTATGAAACTCTGGATGGCCCCCAGGATGTGGATACATGGCCGAGATCACACTCGCTGGATGATCTCCAGGGAGAATCCAATACTAACCTACAGGACACTAGCAAGGAAGTAGGTTCTTTTCCTCAGGATTCACTGGATATAGCAAAAAAGGCGACTGGCTCTGCCCTGCTGCCTCAGTCTCGTGGAGGCAGCTACATGGCAGATGACTTGAAGGCTAAGCAGGGTAAAGGAGCTGCTAGTTCTCAGAAGGGAAGAGGTAAGGAATCGGACTGCTCTGTAATGGAGACTGCAGGTGGAAAGCCTGCTCCGTTCCCTCTGACAAACTGTGAAGCTCAGCCTGCCTTAGCAACACATTTTGCAACAAGGATGCCTCTAGAAATACAGAGTAAAGGCTTTCATGACCTTGCGCAGGCTGATTACGCTCCAGTCCTGAAGGGAGGTCTGGAAGCTGAGCAAAAAGGCACAAATGAGGCAAGAATGCAACCAAAAAATCCTTCTCAGCCACCACCTGTCCCTGCCAAAAAATGCCGAGAGCGCCTTTCTAATGGATTATATCATCCTCCCATGGCAACAGGTGGGAACCACTCGAGTCTAGAAGCACCGTGTTTGCCAGTAAAAAAGACCAGCTCGTCCACTTCCACTGATTGTCACGGAGTACCTGTCCATAGGACATCTTCTGAACAGGAGCCCAGTACCCCTCCTAGCCCACTGCCACCCTGGCTGTCGGAGCTCCCAGAGACTGCTAGTGTTCAGCAGCATGTGATAAAGCTAGGTCCCACTTCAGCGAGGAAAGTCTCTTGTAGCAGGGGAATGGATCTGGAAATGGTAATAGAGAACAAGCTGCAGTCTGAAGACATTGATCTCACTGAAGAACCATACTCTGACAAGGTAAGTGGGGGATGTTGCTTCAGCGCTTTTGTTGCACTGGCACTCCAAGGGATGGTCTTTGACTTATTGTCTCTGTTGTATTTTTCTGAGTAACCAGCCTAGATAAACCATAAATCAGTGGGACATTAGACATTCTATAACTATGTCTTTACCATCAGGCCTTACACCTAAAGTAACTCTTGTGCTGTGGAGGGCCTGAGAAATCCCAGACTTACTCTGAACCTCCATCTTTTCAGGTCACTAGTACCTTGGTGATGCTGGGCATGGAAATGTCCCTTTCTCTGCTAATGTGGAGAAGTAAAGGCTGAAAAAGGAAGTCATGATTTTAGATTGTATGCTGCCAAGAAAATCTGAACTGATAGTGTAGTGATTAGGATATCTTTTTGGGAAGGAAGGCATCCTAAGGTCTGCTCCTTCCTTTAGGGATTGCTTAATTCAGTTTTCATGGAATCTCAAGGAAAGAGGTTCCTTCTTGCTCCCATCCTGCACTTTAAGTTTGCACTGATTGGTCTGTATCGATGCACTGCTTTGACCTATCCTCTCTCCTTTCTGTCTGGCTGGGAACTTTCCTGAGGCTTTGGTACAGAGGTACTCCGAAGACTTGGACCAGCCGGAAAAGGATGTTGCCACAAACATGGACCAAATCCGGGTAAAGCAGCTGAGGAAGCAGCATCGCATGGCAGTGAGTATTTCCATAAACCCTGTTTTCTTATTTACAAGCAGACTTTTAAAAAGGACTGACTGCTGGTAAAGGGACATACCTGCAAAGTCCGGGTGGAAAAATATTTCCTGTGTTCACCCAGCAGATACATCGGAGGTAGGGGTACTACAGGAGCGGGCAGTACCTCCCCCTGTCCCAAAGGAGGACAGTTAGTAGTGGAAAGGAGAACGGATAGCCCGCTCTCTTGGCTGAATAGTAGTCTTCAAAGTCTGCACAGACTGCAAGCAGTGGTGGCAGAGCCTTGCTCACTGAGGGGGGCACGCATTAAACACTTCTCTCTTGAAATCTGAAAGGTTCTACCCTGCTTTTTCATTTCTTAAATTAAACTGTTGTCCGCTCCTCCTTAGCAAAAGCGGGAGGGGGAAACTGTCGAAAGCTTCCTTGTAAGAGAACTTGGTCTGTCTGAGGAGGTAGTAGGCAAAATTGGTGTTCTCTTGCCTTAGTGGGAAATTAAATGGATCACTCTGGAAAGTCGTCTCACTGAGTATCTTTTACTGATCTCGAACCGATTCAGAATGGCACGTGATGGTCGCCCAAGCAGCTGGATACTGCCCACTGCATCTGCATTGCCAAAGTTGCTGCTGTTGCCTCTGTGCCAAGTGATCTTAGCTTTTCAACTCATACTGATGGATGTGATGTGAGAGAAGTTGAAACATCTGCTATGAAATTCTACCACTTTGGAAGGAAAGACAAAAGGCGACTTGCTGTAAAACAAGCAGTTACGATTAAGTATTCTTCTCATTTTTTTTTTTCCTTTACTGTTCAGATTCCAAGTGGAGGGCTCACTGAAATTTGCCGAAAACCTGTATCCCCAGGACTTATCACCTCTGTATCTGACTGGCTGATTTCCATTGGTCTACCTATGTATTCCAGCCTGCTCACAGAAGCAGGATTCAACACACTGAGCAAAGTGCCTTCTCTGTCACAAACTTGCCTTCAAGAAGCTGGCATCACAGAGGAAAGGCACATAAGCAAGCTCCTGGCAGCAGCAAGACTCTTCAAACCTCTTGATCCAGAGGCAATTTAACATGCTCTGTAGTATGGCATTGCCCGGTTGAGAATCCACTGCTTCTTCCTGCACCAGTATTGCTCTAATTACTTCACATAGCTAAAGGGATCAAGGAAGTGGCTCCCAAGGACAGGCAGATATCTTCTTCAAAGGATATGAAATGTTTCTATTGCTGTCTCTGGCAACTGAAGGAGAAGAGAAGCAACCACCAGGTAACATAGATGTGGTACTTCCCTCCCCCCTCACTCCTCTGTAAAATATTCTTCTATCATAAAGTGCACAGGGTTGGCCTGAGGGTCAAGACAGCTTCACAAAACTAAGTGACCCTTGCACGATTTCCTGGAGTTTGTGAAAGTAATAGTGCTAGGCCGTGTTCCCACGACGAGCTCCTTTAGCTTGGGGGTCTTCTGTACATCTTGGTCCCAGGTACCTGGAGTCAGTCCTAAAGACCAGGTACAAGCCTAGGTGCAGATTCCAGTAGGAGCTGTTTGGCAAATGCCTTTTGTTGATTTTAGCAGTCTAGAGCTAAACACAACCCTCCCCAGTCATCTTTGCTGTTGCTTGGTATAGGTCCCAATACGCCACAAAGCCTTTAGCTAGGCCAAAGTTAATGGACTGGAATTAGTTTTCAGTATGGTCCGTCTCTGTCACTCCAGTACAACTAACCCACGGAGAGTCAGAAGCTTCTTTTTATTTGTACAGAGCTGAGGTCATTTTTATAACTGCTTTCTAGCGATCAGCTTTTTATTTGCCTTAAAATAAGCTTTTAAGCAGTTACTTAATGTTCACTTACCCGTATTCGTGTTTCCCAAGCCTTGTTTCAACCTGTCACCCTTAAGCTGCACTTGGGGTGATTTCCAGCTGAAGTAGCTTCTATGAAATGCCGCATCATAACACCTTCTGTGTTGTAGAGATGCTTTTACAAATGCAGGGTTACGCTAGGTTTCGGTTGTCAGGCTAACGTGTTCACTACAGCCTGCATTTGCTGTTATTACTAAACTGTTCCAAGATATACTGCGTTGTATATATGTAACTGCTTTTCATTTTAATCACGTTCTGTGTACTGTGTTATACTGTCAATCATTATGCTGCAGCTTTGACTTGGTATCCTGGCCATATCCATTCCAAACAGTGGGTTTCTGCAAATGAAAATTCACTTGTGGGGAGAAAACGCATGGAAAAGGCAAATTTTGTCCCATAGATCCAGTCATTCATCAGATGGATGAATGATCCATCAGATCCAGTCATTCCATTGCATGGATGAAAAAATCCTACAGAGTCTTCTGATTTACACTGTGATTTTACAGCAGTCAATATCCCTCTACGACTGTGTTAATGTTACCTCTCACTGGAAGAGAGCATCGTTCTGGCATATGTGGTGAACCATTTTTTCATCGTGTAATGATATTTTTCTGCCTAAAACCATGTAAAACGTTCCAGTCGCGTGTGTGGCTAACGACAGATTGTATTTTTATATATGGGTACACATTTCACGTACCAAATGCAGATTATCATGAATAGCACATAACTAGCTTTTTCTTTGGGGTCTGTATGTGGCGTGTCCTTCAGCTTCTCGTAGCGCAACCGCCCCACGGAAGACAGAGCACGCTTGCTCCGGCAGATAAAGGGAGGTAGTAGAGAAACCTGGGTGCGGGCCAGGGTGCGTGGCTGTTTCCAGTGTCAGTTCTGACATCAACTTGCTGCGTAAAACCAGACGGGACACTTCACTGCCTCTGTTATTCAGCCTCACGCGGAGCTAATGACACTTTTCCTGATCAAATGCTCCCAGATCCATGAATGAAAAACTGTGGTTACTGCCTGATTCCTTACTGTAGATGATCCTTTTGGGATCATGTTGTAAATCAGATGAACTATGCGTTTTACTGCAGGTGACAATTAATTTGGCTCCTGGTGGAATTGATAGGCATTAGGTTCACTTTCCTCATCTCGTGTTTCACCACTGTTCACCGCACACCATCGTGCGGGGGCAACTAATCCATGAAATTGTTCTCAAGCAAAGCTCCTCCGGATCTGCTCTGTGATGTTCTCCCTGGTGTGAGGATAACCAGCATGTTCTGGTGTGAGATGTGCGGCACAGCTGGTGTTAAGTATTCTTCTCATAAAAAAAAGGAAAAAAGAAAAAAGAAAAATTGTAATGACATCAACAAAAAAAGTGTATTTTGAATAATGATGATTTGTCTGTCGTTCCTCTCTGAGGCTTACGTGGCGACTATCGGGAAGCAGGAGGTGGAAAGAGTATCGAGTCTTCCTGGGATTGCTGGCAGGGGCCAGAACTGAGCGGAAGTGAGTAGACAGCAGCTATATTGGAGCAAGGGAAAAGTCCGAGCTGGCTATATGTAATAAGAAAGGAAACACATTTCCTCGTGTTGCAGGGAAGGCAAGTCACATAATAAAGCTCTCCCGTACTAATTACTTTCCGCTCTCTTAATAACAGAAGGAGAATTATGGGAATAAGCAGAACCCGCGTGCCAAACACTCTTTGTAAATCCGTGAGGTTTAGATGGCTCTGTAGCCCAGGGAAACCAAATCGGGCCCATCAGGACTGGAGTGAGCAGTTTGAGACTTGTGAGTTTTAACAGTCACTTTGGTTTTTCTTTTTAAGACTGTGCTCTGTGCTCTTACTTGAATTACACTTTTAGTTCATATTTTAATCTAAAAAAGCCTTAAGCTTCTCAGTAATTGAGCCTACCTGCTGTGGTTTCGGTGACCTTGGGTTCCCCGAGCAGGTGAGGCGGCGCGGCGCGAGAGCCGTAACCTTTTGCATTTTTTTTGCAACCGTTCAGTGCTCTAAGCAAAAGGTCGCTCGTTAACTCTTGGGAAGCATGAAAGAAACCTGCTGCCGGAATCCTAATCTGCTCTGCTCAGGCTAACGACGTCAAGTGTATCTATCCATTGTGCCCTTGTAACTCCAACAGCTGTTTAACAGTAGAAGCAGCAGGCCCTAAATACTGCCAAATGCCGTGGTAACCGTGAGCTTCGATCAGTGACCCTCTGCTCCTGCCCAAGGTGGCGGTGACTCCCCTGGTGCCCTGTACTCTCTTAGGAGCCCGGCCCTGAATGCAAACTGGGAGCCTGATCAGAAGCACATTGCGTTATCCAGACAGGCCATCATCTCTGAGAGCAGCAATAGCGTCGGTTCACCAAGTCACAGCTGCGCAGTTGTACTGTATTATTTTTAGAATAAATAATACTTTTGGTCCAAGATACTTTTATCTTTTAATTGACGCCCTCTGGGGAATCAAAACTGTCGAGCAAGTTACGTAACAACTAACAATGTTGCACTTTCTGTATATGAAATCAATATTTAAATAACTTATTTTTCTCCATTTGCTGTTCTTAAATGATGTAAGTAGCTGTAATATACCAGTACTCAATATGTCCTGCAGTTTGCTTCAACCCAAGAAAGCTGTGTATTGTAAAGAAAAAAAAAAAAAGAAAAAAGAAAAAAAAAACCAAAATATGAATGTGTAAAGATTATTGTGCTGTTTCATTTAGCAAAAAAAATGGTTGACAAAAGGGTTTTCCTGTGTATCAAAACTTGTCTATAATTATATGTCATACTGTTCATAGATAAAAAGTAAATAAATTTCCTTGGTCTCTCTCTTTTTCTTTGGTTGTTCTTAATTTAGCGAACAGATCTTCTGTTTCCTGCTCTGGTACCAGCGTCCAGCTGTTTCATTTCTTTGCTTGTATCCTGGCCCTCTCCCGCCAGCCGAGCCTGTAGTTCCTCACTTTGTGAGCACTGTCAGCACGTATCCACAGCAGGAGAAAAAGGTTAAAAATGAAAAGATTGAAGCCCTGCTAATTCAGGACTAGAAGCAGCCCTCAGGATGTGATTGCGTGGGGTGTGAACCGTCGCTGTCCGAGCGTCGTCTCTCATATCCCATGAATGTCCAGCTGCTGGGCTCAGGGAGGGGTGGGAGAGGTCTCCCTGTGGGAGCTTTTCCACTTTGCAATGGAATCA
>NW_010267064.1:0-684 GCF_000690775.1 Eurypyga helias | reverse complement strand
GTATGAGTATAATGCTCTTGTTTATTATCGTTATTAATGCTAGACGAGCGGTTGCAGCCCTCGCGGGGATTTCCAACCTGGTTTCCAAGTGATGCTGCGCTTCGACGGGCTGGTTAGGTGCCTTGTTCTGGAGAGGGTGTCTGTGGCTCCCGAGCAGTCAGGTTATCTCTGCAGGCTGTGGTAGGGTGCCAGTGCCTAGGTTTTAGGGCAAAGGAGGCTTAGGGCACGGCTCTCTTCCCTCTAGCTCGCTGGAGTGACTTCTTGCCCAGTCCGTTGCATTTGTTGGTCCAGTGAAATTTGCTATGGAATTAATGGGTGTGCTTAACCTCCTAAGGGAGCGCTGGCAGGGCCGCGTGGCAACAGCGCACCATAGCCAGAAGTTAATCCGTTGTGGATTTAGCCCCAAGTAACGGGTGGACTGTGCCTGTGTTGGTTGTTGTTAACCAGGAGCTTAACTCGGGAAAGGACGTGAAGAGAAAGCGAACAGAAAGTCTGTCGGCTTGGATACAGAGGGCTGAATCTTCAGCTCCCCTCAGGCAATGCTCCCGTTGGGACTGTGCGACGTGGCAAACAGTCTGTGGGAATGAGGTAGCGTGTCAGATGGGAGCTTCTGCTTTCCCTCGCCTGTTAATCCCTCTCGGTTCAGCGGAGGACGAGGCCGCTGCTGTGACCCCACGCCCGAGG
>NW_010267063.1:1192-1777 GCF_000690775.1 Eurypyga helias | reverse complement strand
CTCTTTCCTGACCGAATCCAGCACAAACAGAAGAACAGAAATAGGATAGGACAACACACTGACACCATCTGACTAAAATTTCAGCTCAAATGTTCCCTGCATCTTTTCTTAATTAACCATCAATGTACAGTGCAAATGCCACAATGAAATAGACTTTCAGAAAATAAATATTGCAATAAATATTGACTTTGAGCTCTTTAGGACCCTCACAGGCAGAGTCCCTTGGGAGGCAGCCCTGAAGGGCAAAGGAGTCCAGGAGGGCCAGACATTCTTCAAGGAGGAAGTCTTAAAGGTGCAGGAGCAGGCCACAACCACGTGCCAGATTACAAGCTGTTTGGGAAGAAGACCGGCCTGGCTGAACACAGCTTTGGTAGGAACTTGGGAAGAAAAGGAGAGTTTACAAGTTCTGGAAGAAGGGGCAAGCAGCTCAGGAAGAACAATGTTGGCAATAAGGGTTTGGGTTCTACAGTCATGGGACCCTTTTTGCAGACCATCATGTCCTTGGGAAATTCCTATCGGTTCCTACGACCTCACTAAGCAGGGTAAAATTATTATTGCCAATAGGATGACTGACCTCATTAGGAG
>NW_010267063.1:532-1165 GCF_000690775.1 Eurypyga helias | reverse complement strand
GAGTGACCCACAGTTCCGAGGGAGCAATGCACAAGACTGTTGAGCAATGGGCATGGAGTGGTGTGACAGGAAGGGATCACAAAGTCAACAAGGTGGGCTTAGGTGAGGTCACCTCTAGCATCTACGTGTGAGCAAGGAGATTCCTACAAGGCACCACTGCGGAAAAATCCCTCCAGATCCCCTCCTGGAATTCAACATGTTGGGGTGCCATGCTTAAGCGCCCAGCTTCTACTGTAAGCAGCAGGGGGAAAAGCATGTAGTTGGAGATCTATGCACAGTTCCAAGGCTATGATCTTGCTGGGATCATGGAGGCATGGTGGGATGGCTCCCGTAACTGGAGTATTGCAGTGGAGAGACACAGACTCTTGGGGAAAGACAGGCCAGGAAGATGAGGAGAGGTAGTTGCCCTTTATGTGCAGAAGCTGCTGGAGTACATGGAAAGTTGCCTGGGGATGGATGAGGAACAGATGGAAAGCTTATAGGTGAGAATTAAAGAGAGGACAGGCAAGGTCCCAGGAAAAAATGAGTTAAGTTTAGCTTCAGGGTTCTATTTTTCTGTATTATAACCTCACTAGAGTCTCACAGCATTTGATTTCAGAAAACTTTCAAATGGATGAAAAGAGTGCAGTATCC
>NW_010267063.1:0-513 GCF_000690775.1 Eurypyga helias | reverse complement strand
TTTTTTTTGAATGAAGAAGCAATCCTTCTCTGAAAAAAAATGCAAATCTTCAGCATGTAATAATGTTTCAGACAGAAAACACATTTCTTCCTTGGTTTCATTTTGAATCTTTTATTTTTGTAAATATCACCACTAAAGTATAAAGCTGTCAATGCACATACTGATCTATTAGACATTTCCCTATGTTTATGATAGCAGTTTTTGTAATAATTTCCCAGTGCTGCATTTATCTTTTCATCTATACATTTTTCAGCATTTTCAATAACAGAAGTAATTTCTGAATACTTTGCTGTCTCCACATTTGTTTATCAATAGCAAACCTCCCATATAGTCACTTCCGTATTTATTTCACCTCTGGACACACACATTTTCACAGAGCATTATTTCATTGTGCCTGGAAAATAATACTCCTTTGTATTCTTTGTTTGCATAATTCTACCGAACATATTCTTTATACTCATGAATGAGATGACCAAGTGTGATGGGTCTCTGTGGTGGGGGTTTTGGTAGCAG
>NW_010267062.1:0-1032 GCF_000690775.1 Eurypyga helias | reverse complement strand
CTCGTGACACGCGTGTGTCTCTTGCACGAGTCCTCGTTCTTGGGTCCATCACACGGGACACACGTGTGTCTCTTGCACGAGTCCTCATGTCCTTAGTTCTCTCACACAGGACACGCGTGTGTCTCTTGCACGAGTCCTCAAGTGCTCGTGTCCTTGGGTCTTTCACATGGGACACACGTGTGTCCCTTGCACAAGTCCTAATTCTTGGGTCTCTCACACGGGACACACGTGTGTCCCTTGCACGAGGTCCTTGTGAACTTGGGACTCTCACACAGGACACACGTGTCTCTTGCACGAGTCCTCGTGTCCCTCACACTGGATACACGTGTGTCCCTTGCACAAGGTCTTTGTGTCTCTCACACAGAACACGCGTGTGTCCCTTGCACGAGGTTCTTGTGAACTTGGGTCCCTTGCACGAGGCTCCCATGTCCCCAGGTCCCTCACATGGGACACGTGTGTCCCTCACACGAGGACTGTGTGGCCTGGTGTCCCTCACACGGGACACGTGTCCCTCATATGAGGTTTGTGTGTCTCTGAGTCCCTCACACGGGACACGCGTGTCCCTCACACGAGGACTGTGTGGCCTGGTGTCCCTCACACGGGACACGTGTCCCTCATATGAGGTTTGTGTGTCTCTGAGTCCCTCACACGGGACACGCGTGTCCCTCACACGAGGACTGTGTGGCCTGGTGTCCCTCACACGGGACACGTGTCCCTCATATGAGGTTTGTGTGTCTCTGAGTCCCTCACACGGGACACGCGTGTCCCTCACACGAGGACTGTGTGGCCTGGTGTCCCTCACACGGGACACGTGTGTCCCTCGTATGGGGTTTGTGTGTCCCCAGTCCTTCACACGGGACACGCGTGTCCCTCGTGTGAGCTGTATGTAGCCCCATGTCCCTCACACGTGACACGCGTGTCCCCTGCCCGGGCTCCCCGTGTCCCCACGCCACCCCCAGGTGAGTTCCAGACAGAGCCCCTCCCCCCCCTTTGCACACGCGTGTGGGGCACGAGGGCGGGTGATGTGCCCCC
>NW_010267061.1:0-6245 GCF_000690775.1 Eurypyga helias | reverse complement strand
GCACTCGAGGTGCGGCCTCCCCAGCACCCAGTACCGGGGCACAGTCACTTTCAACCCCATGGGGTATTTAATGAAGGAATTTAGAAGCCTGGGGTGAGCGCAGAGCCCTCAGCACCCCACAGGGATGCCAAGCAGCAGGCGCAAGGCTGGGAAGGGCTGAATCTTAAACCCCCCAGGCTGGTGTCTCCCCTCTGTCAGCACCCCACTACCCACCCGGGGACGTGTCCGGCTGGAACCTCTGCAGCTGCCGGTTGTGGCCCGGGGAGTGTCTGTCACTCGCAGGACGTTAGCGCTGTCATCGCAGAGGCCAAGGCAGCTACCAAATTCCTCACAGCCTTGCCCACATCGGCCTGCGGCGGAATTCCACGTCTGCTCAGCGTCACAGAGCTTCAGGAAAAACAGGCCGGAATGCCTAAAAAGCGGGATTAATTAACATTCATTCAGAATATTAATGCTTACACCCCAACACGGTTACTAAGTAATCAGTTTCACACCGGAAGTCCAAACTTTGAGCTTAGCTTTTCTCACGTGAGCACGCTAAAAACCAAAGCTACGCAAGGAAAGGCCTCCGGGAAAACACAGTTTGGGGAGAGATTACGCCGAGGCCTCTAACGCAGATGACGAATCCCAGCACAAGCAGTGGAAAATCCTACCTCAGAGGACTTGTTTTAATGCAAAGAATGGAAATGTCAGGAGTTCGGCTGTCTTTCTAAAATACCAGTATAATGCTCCCCCCTCTCTCCCCAACTTCTGAACTGGAGAAGGGAACCACTGGTGAAATTTTGGACTCCACGGTACGCTGAAAGCTGTTAAAGCGACTGTAAGGCTCTGACGGACTGTTCCAAAGGGTAACCAGGTACGCGGCACGGCAGACTGTAAATAATCAGGAGCACTGGCAGGCAACTCGCTGAAGCCAGCCAGGAGCAGGGTGTTTGGGAAAGCGCTGCTGGTAACCTCCGAGGAGACAGGATTTACTCCTCGTTGCGTATTCCTGAAGCTGTGACGCGGTCGGCTTGATTCAGCGCAGACAAGGCGTAATAAAACTCTGAACTATGCGCGTTTAACGTCCCGCTGGGAACCCAGCGGCCGTTCACCAAGGGAGTGCTTTCATCACCAACCCATGAATCCCACCTCAGGACCAGCATCGCTTTCCTGTTCTCCCTCGGAGCGCCAACGAGGAGCCACCGTGGGTCGGTTTCCTTGCCCGTGCCCCACCAGCCGGCGTGCACCGCTACCGTGTCGAGCCTTCCACGACGTGTGACGTACCAAGGCCTGCAAGGGGAAGAACTGAACTGTGGTAAGGGGCGCTCGCTCCCGTTTCTTACGGAACGAGTGGGGAAAGTTGCTGTAAATTATCTCTTAGTACGGCCAGATGCCAACAAACCACATGGTAGAGAAGCACCAAAAGAAAAAAACAGCCAGAGTACCCGCAACCTTTGGAAAGCCAGATGTAAAACGGGTAAGCCGTGCTGCGCGCCAGCGATGCCGGACGAGCTTCCTGCGCCTCACCCGCTACTCAGTTTTTACAAGTTCGTTTGGAAAAATTACCAGTCCAAGGGGAAAAAAGCAAACAAGGGTGGGAAACGAGAGGGGATTTCACGATAAACGGTTTTCAGTGAAAGCGGGGTGTGAGTTAAGAGCTTTCCTGGAAAACGCTTTGGGTCTGAAGTGCTTCTCCCCTTCTAGCACCGCAGGCGTAGCCTTCACACTCGCGCAACTGTGCTGTACTGCTGTTATTGAGATAAGTGAGCCGATGGAGGAAATAGTATTTCATAGGGTGTAGGCGTCTGGGTAGTCTGAGTAGCGTCGGGGTATTCCAGCTAGGCCTAGGAAGTGTTGTGGGAAGAAGGTGAGGTTTACACCTGTGAATATGACTCCGAAGTGGGCTTTGGCCCATGTGGGGTGTAGGGTATATCCTGTGAATAGGGGGAATCAGTGCGTAAATCCTGCTAGAATAGCAAAGACTGCTCCCATTGATAGGACATAGTGGAAGTGTTCCTCCGATTCTCCCCCTCCACTGGAGGAGGGGAGGGGAATTGTGAGAGCAGCCTCGTGGTATTTGGCCAGCCGGAGTTAAACCACGACAGCCACCCTCCAGCGCTGCTGATCCGCCCGAAGTAACCCGTCTGCAGCGAAGCATGTCCCAGCCCGACAAACAGCAGCGCAGAGAGGGAAAGGAAACCCACGGCAGAGGCAGGGGGAAGAACCAGGTAACGCTGTTCCAGCCGCTTGTTCTTACTGCGCCAGGATGGTTTCGTAAGGAAGCCAACGCAAAAACTCCTTCTCTATCGAGAGGGGAGTTCCAATGCCTGGACTCCACACTTGTTGCTAATTTTCCGAACTTTGCTGCTTTTTCATAGGGAGAAAAAGTGTCATAAATGTGATTTTTTTATTGTTCTTTACTTACGATTCTCTCACAGCTGTGAAACTACAGACCCGATGAAAGCAAAACTGCAGAGGGGGTTAATAAATTCCCGAATTCCAGGGCAAGGAAAAAGTGGTGGATGTGTACTTAGATCAGGTCAGTAGCTTAGGAAAAAGGAGCGTGCGTTTTCTCTACGTGACTGCACGTACAACCTCCCAGCGTTGCACAAGCAGCTAAGGAGAAGTTATTGGATACTGGAGTCGGTTTATCATTTGGTACATTTTCACCTCCGACGGACGGGCGGCGCAGCACTTGTCGGCAAAGAAGACGGGGCAGAGGAATAACCCGGACTTCACAGAGTCGGGCGTTTCGCGTCCTTAGGGAAAACTTTTTTCCCCAACCATTTCCTCTCTTCTCCCACCGCTCGGGCCAAGGAAGGCGAAGCAGCCCGCTGCCTCCCTGGGTCAGCAGGGAGCACCCCGCTCCGCTCCCGCCCGTTAGTCACCGGCAGCAGGCGGAGGCGGTGAGATCACTGCTGCCTGGCCTTGAGTCAGACGCGACCCGAGTCAGTCCGGACGGCCTGAGAGCACAGCCACGTCTCCCTATACGGTACCGTACCCCCAGCTTGGGGTTACGCTTCTAATCAACGCCCAAACGGGCTGTAAACGTGTTCTCTCTTGCAGAGGAGACCAAGCGGGCGATCCCACGGCTTTGCAGGGAGCTGCTCGGGCAGAGCCACGGGCAGAGGAGCGGGAGCCCGGAAACACCCTTCCAGTGAAAACGCGGTTTTCCTTAACCCGCTTGTTTAGTTCCCAGCGTGACTAAGGCAGACAAACAACAGCCACCGAGGTCACGTAACACAACGTAAACACCCCACTTACACACGTCTTTACTTTCCTGTTACCCTGATTTTTGATGTACAGGCGACTAGGACGTTCGTTACTGAAAATCACCCGGGAAAAAGCTTGATCCCAGGAAAATCAATGGGAATTGCTTTTAACAAGACACAGAAATTTTTGTTTGTATGTGTAACTGCATGAAAATATTTTAGGATTCCATGCAGCCCGAGGAACTGTTTTCCATTAGCCAGTAGATGAATTTCCTGTTGTCGTCGCAAAAGCGTGAGCTCGTTCCGGGTGCGCAACGACCCGTCTCACGCACAGAGGTGGGAGAAGGGAAGGCTCCGGGGAGACCTTACAGCACCTTCCAGTGCCTGGGGGGCTACAAGGAACCTGGGGGGGACTTTTCCCAAGGGCCTGTAGTGACAGGACAAGGGGTAACGGGTTTAAATTGAAAGTGGGGAGGTTTAGATTGGATATCAGGAAGAAGTTCTTCCCAGAGAGGGTGGGGAGGCACTGGGACAGGTTGCCCAGAGAAGCTGTGGATGCCCCATCCCTGGAAGTGTTCAAGGCCAGGCTGGATGAGGCTTTGAGCCACCTGGTCTAGTAGAGGGTGTCCCTGCCCATGGCAGGGGGGTTGGAACTGGATGGGCTTTAAGGTCCCTTCCAACCCAAACCCTTCCATGATTCCATGATTCCATCTGAAAACAGCGGCAGCATTACTGTGTGAGGAACACCAGGAAGCCGTTCGAGCAACGCCATCAGTTCCATCTGCCTTGCTGCTCCTACAAGCAGCTCACCTCAGCAAAACCTTGGTCAGCCGTTACGCAAGAGCCGTCCTCAGCCCAAGGCCATGGAGCAGTGTTTTCTTTGGGACAACGAGGGTAAGACTGGGGGGGGGGGGGGAAAAATCAGCCTCTAAGTGGTAAACGACGCTCAGCGAAGAGTTGGAAATCATCCAGCTCAACAGGAAGTGAGTCACACGAGGTCGTTTTTCTGATGGGTTCGGGGCCGACAGCCGCGTTACCTCAGCGTTAGTCAGCGTCTCTCCACCATCCCCCTCTTGTACAGAGCGCTCGTTACTCAGCCGGCCTTTTTTTGGTTTGCATTAGGATTCCATAGCGTGAGACACAGGGAAATCTCTGCTTGATCTGCGGAAGGATCCACGCTTCTTCAGCCTGACCACATCAGTTATGCTACGTCGCGATGTGCGCCTCGGTTTCTGCTCCACAGAGCACCTCTGGAGATCTAACAGGCAGGCACATCCAGATGTTGCTCCGTAACACCCCCAGAGACTTAAATATTGGGGTACAAATATATAACAACTTAAATATATGGGTACAAATTGAAATCAGGGAGGTTTAGATTAGATATCAGGAAGAAATTCTTCCCAGAGAGGGTGGGGAGGCACTGGGACAGGTTGCCCAGAGAAGCTGTGGATGCCCCATCCCTGGAAGTGTTCAAGGCCAGGCTGGATGAGGCTTGGAGCAACCTGGTCTAGTGGAAGGTGTCCCTGCCCATGGCAGGGGGGTTGGAACTGGATGGTCTTTAAGGTCCCTTCCAACCCAAACCATTCTGTGATTCTATTTTACAAACGTATTTTTAAACCGTGGATTTTAGAGAAAAGGATCAACAGGAAAATAACGTAATAAAGGAGAAACAGATCAGGGGGGAAAAAAAAACCCAAGCAAACAGATATTCTCTACACAACCTCAATAAAAATGCTTTCCTAACACGTACGCAGGCGTGAGATGGAATAGAGAGACTCCAAGTTAAACAGCACCTATTCCCTCACGGGAAGGGGTGTGGGAACACATCAGCCCAGAGCAGAAAGCCTGGGAAGCCCCCAGACCCACCTGCAGGACCAGCGCGGTGCCCTCGGCTACCCACGGTGAAGGAACTTCCAGGACAGGCAGAGACTTCTGGTGGGAAAGGTCCCAGCGGAGCTTTCTGGAAGGGGATGGGGAGAATTTGCTAATTAGAGCGTAACGAGTTGGCTTTCTGCTTCCAGGGTAGGGCAAGGAAACAGATGAGAGGAAACCGGAGAAGGCAAACGGCACGCTGCATGCCACGAATCCACCCTGCCTTTTTACATTCGCAGATCCCCTAGGACACACCGATTTGCCCGTCACCTTACCGAGAGTTGCACCTCCCTGCCTTTGCCCGCCGCCGTTTTCACACCGGTTTAAGCACCGTCCTTCCCAAGGAGACCATCGGCCACGGCGAGGGCGTGCGGAAGATGTTACCGGAACACACACACGGCTTATATTTGGGAGGTGGAGGTGACTGTACCTGCCAGAAATATGCGTGAAACGGAATTTTGCCAGGAGCAAAGAGAAACAGGGCACTTCCCTGCGAGCAGGATCCGTAGGCACGGAAGACAGGGGTCGCTTTTAGGGGTTGGCAATTTATGGTGGATTTCCAGAAGACAAGAGGCATTTTCTAGTCTTCCCACATTCTTGCCTGCTTCGGGTTACGCACAAATACTGGAAATCACGGCGTCCTGTTACAGAGATATTCCCATTCCCGTCTTTAGTGCAAGTCATCTGCTAGTTGATCAAAGTGGGGTGGTGTGTTATGTGCAACTTCCTTCCTATTCCCTGTTTTTTTGAGAATTTGTCACTGATTTCTTCCCTCCTGCACTTTTCCAAGGAACCTCATCCCGCCCAGTCTCAAGGAGCCATCACCTTTGCTTTCTAACGTACTATTCCCAAAACAAACCGGCCTGTCCTGCCTGGAAGCATCTGTCCGCTAGCGCTCTGGCATCGCGGCAATGCCAAGGACTAAATGTTTATACCAAGGAACAAAGCTGAAGAGAACGGATCAGGCCTTCGACCATCCTAACCGAGGGCTTGGCCAGGGGGACACCAAGAACCTGCGTACAGTGAGTATTCTGTAGAACTGTAGCTTGCCGTTGCCCCATGGGACAGGAAAACTAGAATCACTGCTTACGGAATACAGACACTGGTATGAGCTGGTGGCATGAGGCCGACACGACTGGCACCAGGAGTAGTTGCTTTCATGGTTTAACTCCGGCTAGC
>NW_010267060.1:278-13535 GCF_000690775.1 Eurypyga helias | reverse complement strand
TGATTCTATGATTCTATGATATATGTGCTCCATTTTCAACTTCTGTATTCTCACTTTAACTATTGCGTATGACTATTGAAGTTCTTTTTTAAAGTTTCCACATGACAGAAGCTGGAGAAGTTCATCTGGGTGCTTGCCTGGATTCAGTTGTCAATTGTTTGTAACAACACTCTTGACCATGATTTTGGTTGCAAAGAGAATTGCAGCAAAATGCTAACAGCTTCAGTGAGCCAAGGACAATACCTATGGGGTCCCTCACATTCAAGCTGTGGGGGCATTGCTGTGATTTCAAACCAGTCACCATTCAGCCCATAGAGGTACAGTAACACGGTTATGAAACAGCTTGCTATATAATCATTTCACACTTCTCGTGTTTCCTAACAAAAATGTTGATTCTTAAAAATCCATAAGATATGTGTGCTGCAGCTTTCCTCGCTGAGTATTTTGGGTTCATTTCTTGTTTTTTGTTTGTTTGTTTTTTCTTCTGTTTGGTTTAGTGTGGTTATGGTTTTATTTTGTATGAGGTTGGGGGTTTTTGTTTGTTTGGTTTTTTTCAATCCAAGTTACATGTTTTAGAAATAAAAGGTTACAAAATGATGATACCACCTTACCTGTCTGAATAGTGAGTTGGGAATTGTCTGTACCACTTTTCTCACCTTCCTTGTTTGAACAAAATACTGTTCGTGATCAGCTCAAATTTATCTCCTTGTCTCTGAATCAAGCATCTCACTGACAATAGCAGAATTTCTAGTGACAAATGAAGGACTCTACAAACAAGTTCCCTTTCGGTGGGAGCTAGTTTGCTAAGCATTACACGGCAATTGATCAATAAGGTATTCCACCCTGCAAGAATAACCGTATAGACGCTGATGAAGTTATTTTGCCCAGCTCTTAATGACCATGACATGATACATAAAAAAAAAAAAAACAACACAACAAAAAACCCCAAAAAACCCCGACTTGGTCAGGACCTTAATCATTTCAGTGTAAACCCAAAGCCAGTTTAATGAATTACTCCTAATCTAACCTAAGTAATGAACACCCAAATGGAGGGCCTTATCCAAAGATTATTGATGCCTGTCTCTGCCTATCAAACGGTGGTGGAGTATGTTTGTTTGTTCTCCGCTGAACTATAAAGATTTTCTGCCTTTTAACATGAAGTAAACGTAAAGACGTCCCTACTAAGCAGTTTCCAGAAATGTATGTTCATTAGCTGGTCCAGCTGTAAGTTTCCTGGCTTTTCTTGAAAACATACCTGACCAGACCAGTTTCCCATAAGACGGCAAAAATTGAAGCATTGATGTTCACTTCCATGGGCTTGGAACAAGATGCCATGTTAGATTACCAATGGCTGGAAGCATCTTACTCTTTCATGTGAGGTGGAAAATCTGATGAGTCCTTAGGGAAAAGCTCAGGCAAAAAGCAATATGGAGGCTGCTAAAGTGACAGTGGTAACTTAAGAGCAAGGTTGAGTCCATCTCACAGAATGGAAGAGCACCATATCCTCTGCCCATGAGTCCTCATTCTTCAGAGACGATCACACACTAAGGTTTTTTCAGCAGGATTTCTCTATCCTACCATGTCATTCTACCTGTAGAGAACTTCAGTGGAGCCCTGACTTCCATATGGATACTAAACAGTGTTTTCCTCACTATGAAGTCCTGTCTGCCTTCACAAGCTCCATGCCAAGGAAACCCTTAAGAGTGAAGTGCAAAGTTTAAAAAGAACAAGGAGAAAAACAAATAGAAACCTGCAAAACCAAGTGTTCCGATGGCTATCTTCTGCAAAAATCAGTAAATAAATCAGAAAGGATCCCCTCCCCACACACAGCATGACACTCACTTCTCTGGGCAGAGCAGGGGCAGCCAGCCAAAATGCAATACACGCACGTTTCTGAAAGCGCTTCGTAAATATAATCCCTGAAGGAACAAAATGGGACTCTGATTCTCAAAAATCCCAAGCACCAGCTGCAAGAGTTCTCCCCCAGATGCAAATGAAACAGGGTTTTTGCAAGTAAAAATTCTGAAGATGTGAGATAAATAGAAGACTTAGGTAAGAATTCAGTAACAAATAGTCCATTTGTAGGAACATAAAGCTATAATTGTATCAACAGTTTTCTGATACCACCGTTACTTAATTGCAAAATGCACAAGTGCAATAAAGAGCACAATTTGAATGTTAGCCCACATGGCACAAAGTGCTTAAGATGATGCTATATTTGCAAACAGGACATTAGGTAGATTAGCACAATGCAAAGCAATTCAATTAGAGGCAGTGTAACCTTTTGCTGCTTGTGCTCAAAAGCAGCAGAAGGAACCTCACCTATAATGAACATTTAGCTGTCTCTACTTTGTTGCTGTTTTCTAGCATTAGCTAAATGAACATGTCTTTTCTATATTGCAGATGAATCTGGAGCCTTTCAACACGACGATTTCCCTTTCTCAGCTCAATGTTCTGAGTATTGTCAATGAGGTCATACATATGTTCTCAGTGGTATGACGGTAGCTTCAGTTTAACCATCGAGATATTGATTTCACCCTTGGGAAACTACCAAGCTGAGCGTCATTAAAATAACATTTGCCACTTCACTGTGATTGCAGTAATGCAGTATCTCCTCTGGTGAACCAGAGAACAGCATTCTCTCCTTACTGCCCTTCCCACAGTGAAAGTTGTACATGAAGTGGTACCTGCCGCAGGTAACAACAGTGTTGCATGCCCTAACTCACCTTAGTACATTTGAAATCAAAATTACAACGCAGGCTAAGACGTGGTTTCTCTCAGAAACAAAGGAAAAGTAATTAAAAAAACCCTACTGACTTAATCCAAGAAAAATAACTATCATTTATACATCAAAACTAATGAGCACCATGTGATCAAGATCTCAGTTTTATCTCTCTTCTGTATGATAAAATGCTATGACCCCTTCACATCATGCTGGTAAATTGGCTCAATAGTGACTCAGAAAATGCCACCTGCACTTCCCAGCCAGCAGCTGAGTTTTACTAGAAGTCCTTTAATTGCAAATACAGTTTTCCAGCTAGGCTTTCTTTTTTAAAAAAAAGTTATTGTTCTTGCATTTGAATACCTTATACTTACTTAGTTTTAAAATGTAATGCTTGGGACATACAGCATGTGGTTCTGAATAATATCCCCCAATATCACAAACACAGCCAAGCATGTAGTGTCAGAACTACGATTTGTTGAGGGCAGGAGCCTGTTTTAGTCAACATGGGAGAAAGGCCCCTCACTGTGCAGCATTGGATAGTCTTCAGGTACATCTACTTGACTCTAGAACAGCTCTTAATACTGCAGTTGAAACAATGAGAAGAAATTAGAGGATTTAATTATAGGAAAGTAAGGAGCAGGGGATGGGAAATGGCTTAGGGGAGTGTCTGTGGTCAGGCTGTGCTGACCACCTGGATTTCTGGGAATTTAATCCAGTGCCAGAAAGCCTGGACAGTTAGTTAGTTAGTTAGTTAGTTAGTTAGTTAGTTAGTTAGTTAGTTAGTTAGGTAAGGAGTACCTCTGCTGAGCCACCACAGCTGCTCCTGGAGGTGCAGAGGGAGTTAATGAGTGCCCCTGGTCCCAGTCGGGTGGTTGTCAGGAATGCAGCTGAGTCAGGGGGAAACCATGAACTCACTGGGTGGACTCACCAGAGAGACCGAAAGAAAAGCTCTGTCCTCCTGGAAATCCCCAGCTGAACGTGGCACAGGGAGGGGGGCAGCGCTTCTGCAAACTCTGCAGGACAAGGAGTCCATATATGTACATCCTCTTGGGGTCATTGTTAAAAGGAGTATTTCCATTCCACTCCTCACACAAGTATGTTCAAAGCAGGAATAGCTAAACTTTTTTCCAATTAAGGCATTGCTAGCTTGTGAGGGACTGGGGACTAGATTTTCAGAGGGAATGGAGGGAACTAAGAAGGCACATATAATCCTAGAATATATCAAGCTGGAAAAGTCAGGTGGCCAAGGATGGACAGAGGTAAACCAGCCTTAAATAAACTAGCCCTTCACTCACCAAGACATGACTTTATAAAAGCATAAGTTTAAGAAAAACAATTTCATCTATTGGTTCCTTTTTACCAAAGAGTGAGGGAAAGCAAAATGGAGCGACAACTTCAGTCATTTCTCCATGGGTTTGTCTGGACCTTGGTGTCTGCAGCCCTGCTGTGCTGAGTGCCTAATCAGCATATATGCTAGTTTGCTCCTGAGCTTCTTTGTGTCGTGGACCAACTAATTCCTCCTGAAAGGAAACCTGGAACTGGTGGATGAGGACTTCGTTCCAGGATCTGCTCCATACAGCCAACGAGGATATGGGCTATGTAAGGGTTCACTGCTCAGGCCATCAGTTTTTCAACATTGTCTACACTGATAAGTGGTGTCAACTTACATTGGAGACATCGAATCCAGCCTATACCAAAGCCAGAGATGTCACCAAAAGGTCTGGTGCAACTTCACATAAATGTGCATGCAGCACTGAGTCTTTGGTGAGAAGTTCTTCACTGGTCCACCTCTCCTGTACCATGTTCAGTGTCCCTCTGGCCTGGAACTGAGGCTCTGTCTCGAGCCCAATAGACCAGAAAGCCCAGCTGGCACGTCCATGTCCTTGACACTCAGTGCTAAGGAGAAACCAGAGAAAGGGCTACCTTGCCATTGGATCTTCATCCCTCATGGCCCTGAGGAGATGGTGCTCCAGATGGAAACCAAATCTCCGGGAGCAGGTGAGACCTGATGCTGCGTGAGTGAGATTCAGGTTATTTGCTAGGGCAGTTACACATGCACAGTTGACAGTGGGCACTTACCTCCCATGCAAGAGGCAGGTCCAAGGGTGGTCCTTGTGACTGTGTTGTATAAATCAGTTAGCATTCTCCTGCTATGGCCCACTGACTGGAGCACAGGCATGGAGCTTATCAGCAGCTCCTCCCCAAAAATGGGTAACCCTGACTGTCCGCAGCATGGCACTGCAAACATCTATCACCTGTGTGACCACTGTGGATTTTTTCACTCTTTAAATCAATGGCTCCATTAAGTCTGACACCTTTTCTGCAGTAGTGGCTTTGAAGTGTGGTGATGTGGCACTTAGGGGCTTCCAGTTCCTAGCCAGGCACCTTAGAGGTGGCCTTCCATCTTTCTAAATTTTTCATCCTGGGTTGGCAATCTCACATGATTAGTCCCAACAGTGGCAGGCACTGGTGCCCATAACCCCAGACTTTCTCCATACAAAGGAAGGACTGTTTTTTAGCAAGGTGGGTTGTGTTGCGGAAAGCTAAAAGGTAGTTTGGTCTGCAGATTTAGGAGCCAGAGGTGTACCCTATCTGGTGGTACCCCTCACCCAAGTCTACCCCATCTCAGCTGGGCTCCACCAGGCTGAGGTCATGCCAGTGAAGGGCTCCTGCCATTATATGCTGGTAAGCCGTGTGTGAAGGCTGGGGGTCAGCTTTGCCAGGGAGTAAAGATGAAGGCGCGCTGCCTTTTTTGGGTGTGCTCTGTTGGGGCCCTGTGTGGAGTGCAGCACAGGCAATGAGGAGTGAAGTTACAGGGGCACATTGGTGAGTGACTATGGAGGGGTCTGCAACTGAGACTGCGACAAGGTTTGTTCTGAGTTTTGCTGCAGTTGGTCTCCTCCAGGAGGGCTGATCATGAAGAGCGTGAGCATGAGTCATGTCTCACCAGCTGATGGGAGGCCCCAGACTCCCTTCATGGATCACAAAAGCTGCATAGATGTAGCCTAAATATCTCTGTGAGCATCAGAACCCAACTGTCAGGCACTGCTATTACTCACAAGTTGTCATTTGACAGCGTAAGTTCTTCTGAATCTGATTTTCCAATAAAAGATTCTAAGTTTGTGCTTTTTTTTTTTTTTTTTTTTTGCTGGCGGGTAGACAACCAAATGATAGTGCTGTCCATGGAGAAGCTCATGACTAAGTCTTCCCGGAATTCACAAAATTTACATCCTCCTACTTATTCCATTTTGCAGCTCATTGTCACACACAGTACCCTGAGCCTACTGAACACAATGGACTTGTGGAAAGGAGGAAGAGAGACTGGTCACCATACCACCAGCTTTCACCTGCTGCAGTTTACCCCCTCAGAAAGGCCCAAGGCCAGGGTGTGCTTACAGCTGGAGTGTCCCGGTGTCCAGGCTGGAGCACCCAACAAGGTCAGGAGCCTGTAGCTGGCTAGGTCAGCTGCTGTCCAAAAATCCTCACCCCTGGATGTCCTGAAATAAAGTCTCTGCCATCAAGATTTTGGCTTGTCCCCATGCAAGGCAGGAACGACACCTTTTCTCCACACTAGTTATTTGAATGAAGAGTTTTGAATGCTAAGATCAGGACAGTGTTCATAAGTCAATAAATCATCAATTTTCCCTGAAAAACTTTAATCAAATAAAATCCTCCCTCCCAACTCTATTATAGATGAACGTCAGATCAATACTGTAAAATAATACCTCCAAATTCATGTTTCTCTATTAAATATGGGTCTGACCAGTTTCCATTTTGTAACAAAAATGAATACCAAGACTGCTGTAGATAGCATCTATTTGATTTATATAGGTCTGAACTGCCCTATAAATCTGGGAGGAAAGGCCATGTTTTGTAGCATCATTACAGGCAGGCAGAGGGGGAGGAGAAGCAGGAGGTAGGTAGAACAGGCTCTGAAGATTTACTGTATTGAAAATACTGGAAGTGGCATTCTGGTCTTCTGGGTTCACTGGAGCAGAAGGAGAAATCTGAGGAGCATTAGTGCCTTGATTGAAAAGGAATGAAGATTGTGGATTTTTTAACAAAAGCTTTCTTATTTCATCTGTTAATTAATACTTGATGTTACTTAGGTGTTAATAAAAGAAAACAAAAGACAAAGAGCTTTGAAAAGACTCTCTTGAAATCCTGTCACTCCCACCTGTTCATACTGAGCTTTCTCTGCCCTACATAATCTCACTATTTCATTAGCTCTTCACTCATCCTGCTCTCCTCAGTCTGCAGGGTTTTCTAGCCTGCCTTTCTCAGGAAAAAGTACTAGAAAATTCTAGAGGAAGGGACAATCTTTTGCTGTTCATTATGGTAGAGCCTCGCTCGGTCACTGGAGTCCTGATCTAGCAGCAGGACCTGTAGTTACCATGGCAGCGGGAATGATGTGGAGGGCAAGAAGACCCACCCTTGTCTCTGGGCTGGGGAACCCACAATGCTGAGTCTTTACATGGTGCTGTGCACCACTGCCATGTCTGTACTGCTGCAAGTGCTGGAAGCAGCAGACGGTATCACAGTGCAGTCAACCTCTCCTCACTGAAGCCTACCTCCATAGGTGCCGAAGGGTCAGCTCTTGACAGAAGAATAGATGTTGCCTTTCCTTCTTTACAGCCACAGGTCTGGGCAGCTACACCTCATCCTTCACTGGGAGGGCTCACATGCAGGGGCTTCATAAAGATGTCACTGCAGTCTAAAGCTAGAGAAGTGTGGCTATGCTCAATCCTCACTGCACAAGGTCAGGACTGTTGACATGCAAAGGCAAACATAAATGACATACACTTGTTAATTATTACTTTTTTCACTTTTACTTTAGTCAGAAATACTCCTCTAGTACTACATTTCTACTCTCAATAATGTTTAATGCCAAACCTGGTGTGAACCTATGGTATAACTTGTTAAATTCAGAATTTATCATTCTTCAGACAACGACATTAATATTTCTCCTCCTCATTGCACCCGAATATATTATATTTTCAAACATTTAAATACCCTTTCACTTTTGTCTTGAAAATCCTTTTTAAGTGAGGCTAGAGCTTTCACTGGGACATTACCTTAAATCTAAACCCACGTATAAGTTCAACTGCATCCTTTTCATAATGAATATCAATCTCTTTGGTGTCCAGCAGTGAGAACATACTGAGTGAATAAAACTGTGTCTGAGATGGGTCTCATACCCAGCCCTTCAACGGTTAAGTAAAGGTAGTTCTTCAGCGGTGCTGACTTCATCCCTTCGGGGTTTTTCCATCCCCTCAGACACGTGGTACACTCTGTCTTTCCTTATTCTGATGCAATGCAGCCTACATTATTGAAACACTCCATTGCTGATTTACTAATTAGCCTTTATTACCAGAATTGGTCTGACCTTATCTACCTTCAGTACTGTTCTTCCTGGCTCTGTTCCTCCAGAGTATTCTCATCTATTCCCATGTACAGTGCACATTCAGGAGCTTGTTTGGGTTATGAGTCAGAAGATAAGCCCGTCTCCTAGTCTGCAACTGTAGCTAGAAAGCTCCTGAGGCTTAGCTGTAATCTCTCAATATTCTTTACAGTAATTGTTATTTTCTTTACAGGGTAGATTGAGGGATCAATATCTAAAAGCAGTAGAGATATTATTACAATTTGCCTGGCATTTGTAATCCAGACTATAGACTATAGAGAAAATTTTACAAGCATGGAAGTGCATGCCCTGAATATCACAATGCCTTTTGCTTCTGTTAAGTAGAGGAGGGGGTGTCAAGGGTCACCAGCATGAGGTGAACAGTCTCCAGAGGCCGGTTAAGGCTTGTTCTACCATGTAATTCTTGCTCTGACAAGGACAAAGGAGGTTGGTGGGAAGTTGTTGTCCCACCTTCTCCTTCCTGAGCAGCTGTGCTAACACTGCCATGACATAAATAATATTAAGTTAAACCAAATTCTAACCAACTCTGTTGGGGTATGCAGCCACATGCTGCAGTTTCCCACAAACTGCTTATCTGTTCACCAGGCTTCGGTAGCATGTAGGAAGGCTGCCCAGGAGGGCTGATTCACTAGCAGCCAGCAAAATGACACCAGATTACAGTCAAGTTTAGCTGAAAGGCTAGGGCTGTCATCAGAAGCTGAGGAGTTCAGCCCAACAATAACTGTGCTAGCACAGTGATGTGCAGAGTACATGGGAGACTGCTGGTACTTGGGGTTTCATACAGGCAAAAGAGCTGGAACCTTTCTCTGAGAGGCTGATTGAGTTACTGATTCTACAGAACGTGTCTGATTTCTTCAGAACCCTGAGCCTGCTGCCTTCAGTGGAGCAGTAGATCCTTACCAAGGTTCAGGGGCTAAACATGAAGAATTGGACGTTGTTAAGTAGCTATTCATACCCCGCACTTCAGGAATGTCACACCACACGCATGGCAGCCTTAACGTTTTGCTACCCATATGAAATGTAGGAGGAATTCCCGGTGTTACATGAATGTGACTACATCACTCCAATCACAACATGATTTCTTATAGAGATTTGGGAAAGAATTTCTGTAAAACACATTTTTTGCCCTGGAAATGGAATAACTTCCCACAAGGTGGGAAGCTTCTTATGGAAGGCTCTCTGCCTTGAGGCTCCCCCTCATATCAAACAGATGCACTTTATACTGTTTTTTAATTATGATTAACATTTTTTTTAGCACAATGCATAGCACTTATAGCTGAACACTGTGGATGTACCTGTTGTGTAATGTTGTCTTCTACATTTGTAATACAGACTGTATAGACAGCTGGTACATGGAGTATACTGTAGGCAAAGATAAAAAACTCTTTCCTTGTGGGCCATTGTTAAATTACTGACAGAATAGAACTGCGCAGTTATGAATATGTTGGACCATATCGTAGTGTTTGGAATAACATCTACAATTTTTCCCTTAGATTTTGTCCTAAGAGAAGATGGTGCAGTCATCATTCATTCTCTTTATAAAGCTATAGCAATTTGCACTCAGTCCGTCAGTAGAGGGAGAAGAAGGGGACTGTGGTCTTTATTCAGGAATAGCCATTTTTCAAGAAAATACAGCTGACAATGACAGAAGACTTCCCAATAGAGTACACACATCAGGGACAGAAAAAAACCAAAAGAACTCCAGTGCTCTCAACAGTGCAGGCGACCCTCTTCAAACAAAGAAAATGGTTCTTGTGGTAGCGACCAATTTCCTGTTCTCAAGCAGGTGCTCTTGAAAAGGGATCAATTATCAATTCTTTTGGCAAAACTATTTTATTTTGATTGTACTAGAACAACTAGAAGACTGAAAGAGGCTGGCTAAAAAATAAAGCAAAATTAAGAGCTAGCTATAATATTAAAATGGTAGGAAAGACCATCACTTGTATCAGCAGCATCCAGCAGTGGCAGACTAGGAGGTGCCATCCAAAATCCTGCAAATGCTCAAAAAGCATACTCAACTCAACATACTCAAAGACATAAAACAATAATTATCTTTTCAGTGGGAGTACTGACAAAGAGAGAGAACAAGACACTGATCAAATTGCAATGCACGCAAAAGGACTGACTTGAGCAAGGAGCAGCTCATAAAAGGTGAAGCGGTTTGGGCTAGATTCCTAATCAGGATGAAAGGCAACGGCATTCGAAGGAGAATGATCCAAACAGCCATGTAACTACCAAGACTGACAGTCTTGGGCAAGGCTAATGGTAAATCTTCCATTTGAAGACAGAACAAAGATGGGATAGGCAAAGGGGCTACTGCCAGAAAATGTGGTAGCATAAACAGGGAAAGCATGCCCAAATAGAGAGGAGACCAAGTACAGAGAAAACACACTGAATGCTGTGATGAAAAAAGTGTACAAACAAGGGAAACAAAAGAACAAAATTGCAGAAGCAAGCAGGCATCAAAGGGGTGAGTACTCGCACATACCTGAGCTCAGCACAGCACAAAACAGCAAAGGAAACCACAAAACACAAATGAACAGAAGATACTTGTAAAGCCTGGTAGAGTACCAGATGCAAGGGAAGGGCTGAAGCCACAGATAAACTAGAAGCTAAAAGCCAAGCAGACACTGGTACATGGCTTGATGTTTTATGTCACAAAGGCACATGGAGCCTCTTGCAAGGCAAGAAAGTGAAATTGCAGCAAACAAAACAAATTAAAATCATATGATGGCATGCTCACAAACCCAGAAACATAGTGTAACCTAAAAGCAGGGTGCAGGAAAAGAAGAAGGCTGGGATTTCAGGTAGAGAACAGAGAACAAAGAAGACTCTGCTTTTATTAAAAGATATGACCCTGACAACCCTGAAGCCAAAAGAAATGTTCCTCACAGGCAAACAGCAAACTGAAGGTGTAGCAGAGGAACTAAATCTTCTGTTCCATCAAGACAGACAGAAGCCTAGTAAATTACCACCATGTTATGTTTTTTGATGGACCGGGATGTCTTCCAAACTTGTTATGTGTGATAATAGATAAAACAGTTTGGCTGTTATAGGAGCTGACTCCCAGAAAATCAATTCCATTACAAGAGCAAAACAACTAACAATAGGAGCCACAAAGAGAATGGCAAAGGAGATCATATTGTCACAGAAGCCAAGAGTTGAACGAGTAACATGGTACTTGTTTAGGAACCAGGCAAGCTTTTTGCCAGGGACCCTTAGTGCTTCAAACAAAGCACTAAAAAGAGCTCAACATCAAAGGCCTGCAAAAGGAGAAATATAAACTGACTTGACATCAGCAAGACATGTTGGCAACCAGTGCCAAAAATGGATATTAATAAATGTCATCAGAGCTGCTTCACCATATTTGGGATGTCATCAGGTTGATAGAAATGGCAAAGAGTGACATCTGCGGTAAAAACTGAGGGCAAGACTTCCAGTGTTACCAGAAAGACGTACAAACAAGATTCTTCGGAAGTAGCATGATAGCGGATAGCATTCTGGTGGCACAGATACAATGATAGCACGGGAAAGACTGCTGCGAATGAAGGCAGAAATCCTCACTGTCTTCTGGGACCATCCAGGGATGCAGGACTGCAGTTGGAGTGGCATGACATGCAGGACTCCTCTGACCGTGCAAGTCTGTGACCTGGCTTTGGGAAGGTAGAAGTAAGAAAACACACACCCACACTAAAGGCAATCGGCCAGTTTACAGACTATTATCATTTGTAAACTAGCTATACTTTTTTTGCCACAGAATCTTTAGGTGTAAGTAAGCTTTCGTGTATACTGTTAACAGAAATGTGGCATATAGTTACCTCAACATGGCATAGCTATCACATTCCTCAGAGAGTGCCTATCCATCCCAAAATATTGGGATGTGCACAGAAAGATGTGACAGAGGCTGCAACAGTGGCAGTAACTGGCTTCTGTGTTGAAGGCTACACTGAAACAGGGGCTTGTAGGACTGTGTAGATGTGAAAAGTACGTGGGAAATACATCCAGTGTGTCCAAGCATGGGAAACCTTCAAAAAGAAGGTGGCCATGAATGACTAGAAAGTTTTCCAAAAAGACATTAATATCAGCTTCTGGAAGACTTCATCACACGCTACTGATACTGAAGAGCTGGCATTTAAATATACGCTTCAGGAGACTGAGATGTACCTACCTGGCTTCTTTTCCAAAGGGACAATATAACATGAAGAATGGCAGTTAACCAAAAATATGACTTCATCACCTTGAAAGAAATAAAGGCAACCAAATGACACAGAAGACATCAATCAAGGTAGTTATGAGGCAATTTCAAGACAGAGGTTAGAAAGAGTCTGAGAACAAGCTATAGAAAACAACAAATGGCAGGTGTTCATGCCAGTCATTCCGCTGGAAAGGTGAACAATCAAAGTGAGGCAGGATCTGCCTCTGAAGGCTGATGAGATGGGATGAGTGGACCATGCCAACATCATATGTAAAAACAGTCAAATCACAGCAAAAGTTTTCTCCAGGGCATATTTAAGACAATCTGGAATACAAGCTGGGAAAGCAGAGATGCCATAGCCAGCTGATCATAAGACCGCGAGGTCACTTCTGATGTATGTGGAAAAATTCAAAGGCAATCCAAAAAACCCACTTCCCTAACAGACCTGGTGGCATTGCAGGGGTGAAATTCTTCTCCGCAATCATCTACTGTCTTTCCAAGAAAAACTACTGCTCAGGCTCCCAGGACCAGAGACACGGACAACATAATGGAACTAGATGATCTTTAAGGTCCCTTCCAACCCAAACCATTCTATGATTCTATGATTCTATAATGACGACAACTGGCCTGGACAGTATAAGGCAGATGTGGTGGGCCTGCAAACTCATGTTGTGGTTTCATAGGGTATATCCAGGCTACGCAAAGATTCATTCCATTTACCTGCGTCTGGGAGTCCAGTTGTGTCAGGTCACCACTGATGGAAGAGGCCTAGGAATTTTATTTTTTCATGTCCAGCAGAAGATGTCATGATTACCATGATTTGCCACTTCTGCAGCAAATTTACTGAAGGCATTTGCTGTTCATTGTGAAAACCATAGGAGAAAACCACACATGTAAAAGAGGGAACCTGTAATC
>NW_010267060.1:0-203 GCF_000690775.1 Eurypyga helias | reverse complement strand
CTAAGGATCCCATTCTTGACTGTGTTGGATTCAGGATTCAAGTTTTGTGCTCAACAGTGAGGAATGATTTTTAGCTGAGTCTTCCATACTGCAGAAGAATATCTTTAACCAGAAATGTACTTCTTAGTGAGATAATTTGGATTTTCTCACAAGTTTCTTTCCCGTAATCTTCCTTGTTTCTGTTATTTTTTTTTGGGGGGGGG
>NW_010267059.1:0-825 GCF_000690775.1 Eurypyga helias | reverse complement strand
GGCAAACTTGCTGAGGGTGCAGCAAGTTTACAAATATATAAACCAAGTATGCATCTGAATATTTCAGTATGCAAGATCTACTTCTGTTATTGTGCCCTCAGCTTCAAATGCTCCTAATTAGCAGCTGCCTCCAACCTTAATGAGTCTGTAACACGATTTAGCTCTGAAGCCACACACTGTTCAGACTGCCCTTCTGATTTTAATGCGAGTTAAACTGGGGTTTAACTTCTACTCATCTCCCAAGTTTCTCAGCTGTGAACAACCCTCACAGCTCAGCGTGGCATTTGCTGCCTGTGCCATGCTGCTGAATTGCTACTACCTGTCCTAACAAGCTCTCTGACAGGGCCAGCTGACAACTGTCTGAAAAGGAAAGAGAAAACAGCAACGAACTTTTCTAAGCTTAATTGGGTAGCGTGAAAAACAGGTTACCTCATCAGCCTTTGTAATTTTCACGGATTAATTAAAGGATAACGTTCGCTGCAGAGGAGTTTATGAGGCAATAAACAGCTTTTGTGGCTGATTAAGATGCCTTTATCAGCTTTGCATGGCATTAATAACTGCAAAAGCCATTTAGTGCCTTGAATACTCAGATACAAGCCGTGCTACGTGGCAGATACCGGAGACTCCTCGCCTCTGGAGACGGTGAAGAGGGAAATTCGTAAGGCGTGCAACTCAGCCCCAAACCCAGGCTGATCCTCGCTTGTCAGGAGACAACCAAAACGCGGACGAGGATCACGATTTTGCTGTTCTACAAGCACTCCGGCAGCGCACAAGCCACCTCCATGGGCCGAGCACCATCGTTTTACCCGCAACCCCCTGACAAAC
>NW_010267058.1:7177-8732 GCF_000690775.1 Eurypyga helias | reverse complement strand
CGACCTGGGGACCCCCCTATCCTAGGAAGCCCCCAGGATGAGTCGGGGACCCCCGTGACCCTGGGGAGGTCCGGGAGCCCCGGCATCACCCCAAGACCCCAGATGACCCCAGGAACCCCGTGACCTACACACACCAGACACTCTGGGGTCCTGCGGCCCCCCGAGACCCCAGAAGGTCCCTGAGAGCCGCAGGCGAGTGCCTGGGGAGGGGTGTCAAACCCCCAGGAGCAGCCTGGAGCCCTGGGATGTTCCCTGGGACAAGGGCAGTGGGGACCGCTGGTGCTGGGACCCGGCTGCTGCCCGGGGGGACAGGAGCCCCATGGGTTTGCTTCCCAGCGACACCCCCGCGAGCGGGGTCCCTGGAAGTCTGATCGTCTTCTCGGCTCTCATCTATCCGTGCATCCACAGGAATCACGGGAGATGTGGCTTTTGATAGGAACCATCGACTCATTCTCTGATTTTCCAGTTGTCTTCAAGAGTCAAAGGGTTTTTTTCCCAAGTGCATCTTTCCTCTTACACGCCTTTTCTTTGGGATACCTTCTGATGCCTTCGTGTTCTCCACGAGAATAGCACAGCCTGGACACAGTCCGGGAGTGCTTGCTCAGGCAAAAATCCCAGCACTTGCTTACGGGTCAGCTTGGCTGAGGACTTCAGACTGGCTGTCAGTCAACCACACACTCCCTGAGGATGGATTTCTTACGTCAGGAACGCAGAATCTTTGCTTCTTGCTTTCACAGGCCTGATGTATTTGTGATGATTTTATCAGGTATGGGAAGGAAACCCCCTAGGGAAGAGCCAGTCGTTTTCGAGGGCCTCCGACATCACCGAAAGCCCAGTCCGAGCAGCTTGTGCAATCAGTAGCTAGCAATCTCCTCATCCAAGTGACGAGAAGACTTCCCTGAAGGCAGCCCAGGAGCTTGAGAAGCTATGGGAGAGAAGATGGGATGAGAAGGGACTGTTCCTCTAATTCCCAGACTAGATTTTTTCACTGCCTGCTCATTTCCTTTTGTCCCTGTGCAATACTATCCTTGGATGTTCAGAGCACTCCTGGAATGTGTCCTGCCTAATGGCAGCATCAGCTTCCTCATCATCATTTTCCTGGGCATGGGGATATTATCACCTTCATGCTACATGGATCCTTGAGGCCATGCAGGTATCCTGTAATATCTTCAGCCTCCTCTACAGTGACAGTACTCACACTTTTTTTTTTTTTTTTAAATGTTTTGGACATTAATAAAAATCCCGAGGCTAGATCCAAGATTCTACCAGTAAATTCCCTCCAGCTCTATTTTACAATTCTTTCACAATCCACATCTTCTCCAGGCTAAATCCCATGGTCCCAGCACCACATGGTGCTGCTGTAACACAGCTCATAACTTACAAAAAAGGTCACGACTGAGCTTTGAGGTCTTCACCCCCAACTTGATGGATTTATCTGTTCTAACTTCCCTCACGCATATTGCGAACAATCAAAGTCGTCTTTGATGGCTACTCCTCCTCGCCATTGTTCATAATCCCCTTGTTATTCCTAATATCCTTTTGATGTTAGGAAATC
>NW_010267058.1:0-7167 GCF_000690775.1 Eurypyga helias | reverse complement strand
TTTCCCTCTTGTTTTTCCTGCTTCTTTGGAACATAAAGTAATTTTGCAGTGTTTTCTGTAAGGAATGGCAAGTCTCTTCCACATTAGCTTTGAGCTCTCCCAGTTGATTTTGCTGTTGCTACAAGATGGTTCTTCTGAAAGAAGAACAAAGCAACTCTTATTCTGCATTCATCTAATCTCAACCCCACTTTAAAGGTATCAGCTCATCACCAATGATTCCTTATGAATGACTTTTCTGCAACATTATCTCTACTTATGGTTGTTTTCCTCTTAAAGGATCAGACGTGAGAGTCAAAGTCAAAGGTCTGAGAGATCGGAGCAGGATTCAAACTCACCTAATGTGATGCAGAATCAGATCAACAACGTTGAACTTACTCCTCTTCCCCAAAGGAGCATGCTAGGGTTCGTGAAAGTGTTTGGGGTGGTAGATGCTGTGGGACACGTCACCTCCAGGCTGGCAGCTGCTCCAGACAGATGAGGACACAAAAACGTTGTCATTGGCTTAGTGACCCTGTGGGCTGCCCCCTTCCCCTTTGGCTCAGCAGCCTGGCAATCTCAGAAGAAGGGGTGAGTTTAAACCAGGGAGGGTGAAATGCTCTCTCTCCCTTTGCTCCAGAGCTGCAGCTGAAGTTTCCTCCACTCCCATAGGCAGTGCCACAGGTGGACACATGCAGCCACCCATGGACCACTGTGACCTGCAGCCAGGCGGAAGACCCAGCTGTGGAGATATCTGTCTCCTCTTGTGTTGGCAGCAAAGGAGGCAGTGTGCAGAAAACCGCTGGTGAGCTTCTCTCTGTGCTGGAAGGTGAGGGAGCGTGGCTATGCCGAGACCGGGGCTTCCACCTGGCTTAGTGACACGCTTGACTCTGAAGGTGGTGCAGGTGCCTGTGTGATGGTTAGGGCTCACCACATCAGCTTCTTGCTCTGTGCTCCATGAGCCCTCGAGCTCAGCCCCTTCTCAGGATGTCAGACACAAGTGGAAGACCCTGCCCTGGAGAGTTTCCTACAGTGTTTCACACAGGCCTGGGGAGAAATCTGGACTTTATACGGAAAATATCCCCGTTAGAAGCTACGATCTGGAAAAATAAATAATGGTGACCTGTCCAAATTGAATCTATGGAGCTTTAACAATGCTGACCCATGAATTTTGATAAATATACTTCTACTATTAATAAAGGCACTCAGCTGCTCAACCATTGGAGGAGGGATAAAAGCTTTCTGGCTGACCAGCTGCAATGCACATTTTGCTGTATTGTTTTCCATAAATCCATAGCTGTGATCCTCTTGGCCATGTGCAAAGGTTTCTGGAGAGCACAGAGCTGGCACAGTCTGCTCCCCTATCTCTGTCTGGTTCTGGCACAAGGAGTTGATAACAAGGAGTTGATACAAGATAACCCCTATGCTTTAACCGTCTCCAGCTACATCCGTGTTGAGTTGTGTCTGCCCAGCGTCTCGTTGCCAATTGAAGTCACTGTGGAGGAGTGAGTATAATGGAGAACTGTGTGCCCGGAATATGGATCAAAAATCTGCTCTTAGAGTTGCATGCTGTAATTCTGGAGAGAAATGCCAGGTGATGCCCCATCACTGCAGGACACTGCTGAAAGGATATGGTTCATAGAGCTTTGCTATGTGCAACTTTCAGTGTTATTCACAAATGGAAAACCAGGAGGTCAGCCGTTTCAGTCTAGATAAACGTAAGGTGACTGGGAAATACGATCCAAAACAGGAGGTTGAACTTGAACTGGCTATTACAGGTCAGGAAAAAGATGCTGGAGTACTCATTCATGGTTCACCAAAATTGTAGCCTTGATGTGCAGCAAAAAAGCCAGGAGAATGTAGCAATGGCATCAGGAAGGGCTCCCAAAACAAGAGAGAGGGCATCTTCTGCCTGCTGCTGAACAGCTGGGTGCACCCGCGTCTGGCCTCTGGATCTAAGGACACAGAGTGCTGAGCAGAGCAACTGAGATGGTCAAGGGGATGGGGCAGCTGCCGTCTGAGGAGGTCCTGGGGAGGCTGGGAGTTTTCCCTGGAAAAGGGGAAGCAGAAAAGGCCGACTTTACACAATGATAACATGAATGTGGACCTGGTGCTCATCAGATTCTGCCCTAGGAGGCCATCGATGAGTCTAGTAGATTGGTTCAAAATGGATAAAAGGGACTTTATACAGGTCGGGGGGGAGAATGGACTTCTGGAACTTGCTGCCACAGGAGGTTGTGGAAACAAATAGGATCAGCAGGTTTATAAAGGGTATAGCAAATTCATGGACAGGTCAACAGAGAGATGCTGAAGGCAACAGGCAGGAACGTACCCTCTGAAATTGCTATTAGTGCTGCTGTGGGTGCTGGAGGAGCACTGTCACAAATGGCCAGGCTTGTGTGCCCTCCCCAGGTGGCATCTCCTGTTGCTGAAAACAACACTGGGTGAGAAGAACCAACCATTTGACCAGCAGAGCACCTCCTGTGTCCTTGGTTTCATCATCCCTAAGCAAATTCCGATCTGGTTGGTGTGTGGTAGGAAGACAGGGCAACCGTCAGGAAGAAAATATTTTCATTTCCATTCAATTCCCATTTCTGTAGTGAAAATCTGATCAATCCCCAGTGGAAAGTGTCAACCAGGCCTGACAAAAATATTGTAATCTCATTGAAAAGGTTGCTAATGATGCAGTGGGAGCAAAAATCTGGCTAGATCCCATTCTCAAAGACGACACAGCCACAAAAAGAAGGTGGAAAACCAGTGCAAAGTAGGTGTGAAAAGCTTCTGCTTTAGTTGATGAATGGTTCCAAATCATCAGTGATGGCACTGAGAAGGCATCGGTAGCCAGCATGGCGTTACCACGGATCTGCTCCTTCTCCTCACAGATACAAGACCTGGATTCTGATGTGAACATCTCCAGAGACAGGGGATTCGTGATGCTTAATGCCTTTTCAGTCACGGGATCTCACAGAACAAGAGCTGGACTCCTCACAGGTCAGCTCTGAGGGGAGTCAGCAAAAAGGTTTCTAAGATGTTGCTTGTGATGTTGAACTTCTTGCAGTGGCAAAGGAGAGCAATGTTTTAAGTTCTGCCAATACTTGTTTTTATCAGCCCTGTCCTGTCTGGAGGAGCTTGTACGGCTGTGCTTGGTGAGGCTGCTCTGCTGGGAGTAGTCTCTGCTTCTAGGAAAGGAAGGAGAGAAAATATTTGAAGACTTTCATCAAAATTGGCATTTTACTGAAGGCTGACTCTATTTTCTCTCTTCTATGACCACTTTTCCTGGCAAAACAGCCAGTGGAGAAGGTGGGAGGGTGCTAAAAGTGTGGATTAGAGTATATTTCAATCATTCCCCTTTACCTTCGTGACTGATTGAAGCCATCTTCACAGAGTCACATCTTTGGGAAGTGGTGGAGGGTGATGGGGTCACAGAAATTAGACAAGAGGGTCTCATCATCAGAAGGGTTAAAGGAGACTAAGGATTATAAACCAGTCAACTTCAAATCACAAAAAGCAGTGGGACATTTAATCGAAGAAAGAGATGAGTAATAACCATGGCCACTGCCAAGAATAAATCATTTCAGATGAGTCTGTTTTCCTTCTGTGACAGATTCCAGTCCTTGGTTCACCACCATTATTCACTGTACCTTTATCAATAATTTATGTGTTGTAAGGGAGAATGTGCTTATTAAATTCTCAGATGCGCCTGAGCCGGAGGGGCTGTGAGCGCCCCAAAGCACTGGGTTAAAATTGAAAATGTACTAGACAAATCAGAGAGATCGGTTCAGTATGGGAAATCTGACATTCAGGAGAGAGTAGCTCCAAATGCATGGCAAACAAACGGCTTATGCGGCAATTTGTCAGCAAAAGACCTATAGGTTGCACCAATATGAGTTATTCTATTGGGTTATATGTCAATATGGGACGTATGAAAACAGTTTGTAAAACACATGATGTTTTTTTCCCTCCTCTTTCCAGCAAGAGGATCTCCCAACTGGTGTCCTAAGATCAGCTTCCAGTAAGAAATTAATTCTGTATCTTCCTACTGCTTTTCTGCTAAATTTTGAAGGGAAAATTCCTGGGAAATTCCTCCAGAGTGCTTGACTTCCTCCAGGAGTATGTACTTCTGTGTCCCTTGCCAGGATGCCCGCTCTGGGGCCGTGACTGTTTATCAGATTTTAATAGGAGCAGTATCCAAGCTTCCTGGACAATGCTGTTTGCAATCTGGGAAAAGTGTTGGTGTCAGGGAAGTCATAACCATCAAGCTTCTTTCCTGATGTCATTTTAGTTCCTCTTTCAACAAAATTGAGCTCTGAGATACCACGTGCCTTGGTGACTATCCTATCACAAAATACTGTGTTGTTCTGTGGGTATCTTTGAACCGCAGATGCTTTGTCCGTCAAGAATAAACGGTGAGTGGCGAGAAAGGCCTCCAGAGAGCGAAGACATCAGAGCAAGCTTTTGTCCCACCTGAAGATGTTCATCTTCCCCTGAAGCTGCCTACTGCGGTTCTGCCTCCGAAGTGCTGCCATGGCCTGGATCACTGGGCTTTGCCCCCAAGCCCACCTCCTCCACATCACCTGGTACCGTTTTGGGCTGCCGCTCCGGTGCTAACGCCGTGGTTGCCTCTACCTCTCTCATCAGCACCAGGGTCGCAGCGACACAAGCTGCAAAACCAACCTGGGCAGGCAGCGGAGGACCTGCCCCGCTCCAGACGGCAGCCGTGCTGCCTGCAGGTCCCGAGGCAGCTGGGCAGGAGCGCTAGCTCAGGGAGAGCTGAGCTGTGGAAAGCTGCTGCCAGTGCGTCTGGCCCATGGGGCAGGCTGCGTCCTGGGGCACAGGAAGCCATGGCCACCAAGGGATGCCCAGTGAAGGGAGCTGGGGCTCACACGACCCTGAGGCACCAGTTGCCCAGCTGCTGGGGCACTCAGCACTGGAAATGCCCCGCTGGGTATGGCTCTGAGCTGGCACCAGTGCCCCCAGTGTGCTCAGGACCTGGGGCTGGATGGAAGCCCATGCTGGCAGCCTAATTCTCCCTGCCTGGGGCTCTGGCTCAGCCCTGCAGGACCAAGGCTTGGCCCTCTGCACCCTCTGCCTGGCCCCGATAAAGCACCACGGCTTGAGGTCCCCATCTTGTGGCAGCAGGGACAAATGGCTGGGACAAACCTCAGCTCTTGGGAGCTCAGCGGCTCTTTGGCCAGGCAGAGCCCCAGGAAAGCGCTGCAGAAGCAGGATACTGCTCGCTGCCACAGACCATGTCCTGCCTGCGGGCACAGCATGGCATGGGAGCGCTTTGGAAGTGAAAGCCTGGCAGAGGCAGTGGGGACAACTGACAGGCCTTGCCCTGTCCCCTGCGTTGCTCTCCCACCTTGCCTCTGACGCAGACGCCATGAGCATAAGGACCCTGCGAAGGTCCTTTGATGCTGGGTCTGCAGCATCCCAAGTCTCTGCTGGATTTGGTGCTGGCTCTTCCCGGTGCGTTACACACTAGCCCACACTGCCTTGCACACCTGTGTGACCTGACTCCCCCTCAACATCCCTGCTACCCCTGAGCTCCCCAGAGAGCAGAAGCTGTCTCTGGAACAGAGCTGTGCCCACGGTGACGTCTGGATGATGTTGGCTGGAAGGGTGGAACCTGCTCCAACACCCTTCTCCAAGCAAAGGTACATCAGGTGGGTCAGTGATGCCCTGGACAGCTTTCTCTTCCCCTCCTCACCCTGCTCTGGTATGGTGGGCATATGGGGCTGTGACGCCTGTGGTGTTTTTCAGGAAAAACCCTGGAAAGTGGAGGATGTCCCTCTCTCCCCAGCGTCATTTAGGGTCTCTCCGGCCTCTGATGTATTCACTGATGGTGCATGGGGCTGGGGCAAGCACCCATCCTTGCAAGTGCTAGGGAGCAAAAGTGCCCACAACAGCTCAGTTTGGCCCTGGGCTTTGGCTCTGTTGCACCAGCCACCCTGGGACTTTTTTGAACCTTGGCCCCAGCACTGAGCATCTCCTGGCCCTGGCAGGGACGGGGCAGCCTTACTCAGCACCTGACAAGTTGCAGTCCCTGGGACTATCTGCTGCCCCATCTCCCACCACACCCAGTTGGAGGAGAGCACACACTCCCCTTTATCAGCAGCCTGCAGACCCCCCCTCCCCGTTCCCATGGGCACCCTGCTGCGTGCTGCGATAAGGGCCAGGGGCTGTGCAGACACCAGCTCCGCGGCACCCAGCACCCACCTTTGCTGCCTCTGCTTGTTTGTCTCCCCTGACACCCCCTCCCCGCTGCTCTTCAGGGCCCGAAGAGCAGGGTCTGGGGCTGTCCCACCTGCTGCCCTCGCAGGGCCCCGTGCCCCAGCCTCCCTCCAAAGCGACACCCCAGCAACGCAGCATTAGGTAGAAACAAAAGTCCTACGATGCCACCGCGTGCTGGGGGGATGCGCAGAAAGATGCCCTCAGCACGCCCTCGCTGTGCCGCCACGCAGAGGGTCACAGTCGCCGGGAGCCCCTGCGACCCGCTGTCTCCTGCAAGCTCTTCCAGGAGGAGACGGTCTCCCGCAGTTTGGCCTGAACAGCGGCAAGAGGTGCATGGGGCTGCTGGGACAAGAGGGTTCCCAGCGCGGGCTCTGGTGGGAAGGCCAGGAGAGGCTGGGGCTGTGGGGAGCTCCCAAGGCCCAGAGTCTGGCCACTCTCCCTGAGTCTTTCCCCTCCACTGGTGCCTAGAAATTCTCTGTTTGCTCCCAGAGCCCCAAGGCTGGCAGAGCAACATCTGCCCGCCAGGCACCACCACCCAACCTCGGCTTCCTCTCGGAGACAGCAAAACCAGAGACCATTTCCCACCTGGCAGTAAGGACCCCCAGTTCAGATGCCTCCCGCTCCCTCCCCACAGGCAGCGACCACAGCAGGATGCCAGAGCTGGAGCGCAAGTGCAACAGATTTTATTTCAGATCGTTTTGCTGCTTGCTGTTGGAGGGCTGGCGGTGGGTTGGGTCCAGCCCTAGCCACGGTTGGGTCCAGCCCTAGCCACGGTGCCGTCTTAACGGTACTTGGCAGTCAGCACGTTGCCCACGGCGCACAGGAACTTGTCCAGGGAAGCGTGGACCTCGGGGGTCAGGAGAGAGGGGTTGTGGGTGGCCACCACCACCAGGAAGCATTGGCCCAGCAGCTGAAAGGCAAAAGGAGCTGGTGAGCAAAGGGGTGGGGGGTGGGGGG
>NW_010267057.1:0-7229 GCF_000690775.1 Eurypyga helias | reverse complement strand
CCCAGTACATACACATGCACACCCACACCCAATTTGTATTCTTGTAAGTCAGTTGTTCATGTCAGGAAGAAACCCATTTTATTTTTCTCATGTTGGTTTTCCCCGAGGTAATAAAATCTACTTAGCTATAATGCCTGAGATGGCAGAGACGAAGAACCATTTTGAAGACTAAGATAAATAACAAGCAAATTTACAAGTAGTTTGTAAACTACAACTTTTAACATAAGAAACTGTCTTTCATCTCACGTTGCTAAATATTGCCTATGGTACAGCTTCTGTGAGCAGAGAAACTCCAGCAACGCCTACACCGGCTCTGGAGAAGTACACGGCTTTTTAAAGCACTGCGAGGAGTTTCTAGGGGTACCAAGGTTTTATCGGACTCCCTCCCTCCCCAGCGCATACAAAAACCGCAACTACTCTGGTCAACCAGAGGTGGGAAAGGACTAAAAGAAAATAACGGCGAAGTCACAATGCCATGCCATTACACCCCCGGCCTTTCAGAGTTACGTATCTGCGTTTCCCACAAACTTCCATCGTGCCTTCCTGGACCCTCCAACAGCCACGCAAGGGCACACGTGCTTCACAGCTCCGAGAAGGAGGATTCAGCTGCCCTGATGGGCACAGACCAGACAGTCTCCTCACTACAAGCATGCTTATACGTCAACTGGCTGAGTGCAGGACTACGAGGAGTTCCCAGTAGGATTTCTGCCGGATGGATCTCAGACCCATTCTGCCCGTACCAGGAAACAAGCAGTTTTGGCAGCATGTGCAAGTGGAGGAATTGCAGGCCAGACTCACAGATGGTATCAGAGCGTTCAGAGAGACAACACCCATGGAAAAGAACAGATGTGCACTATTTTTATGCTTTTACAATGGGAAGTGATTGTTGAGCCAGTGACACCCATACTGCCTTTCCAGCTGTTCCCACAGCATCCCGCACACGGGGCGCTCAAGCTGCACAGGGCTTTGCAATCCCTACGGTAAACAAAAACCCAGCTCCAAAAGGGTGCTTGTGTGCATGCCGCTACACATAAACACAGTATGCTTTACCACAACATTTTTTTGCCAAAAATTCATGTTGAAATACCAAGGTATAGGGTGAAAGGCACCCCAAATAAAAGTGCTACCAGCAGGTTTGTTCTTGCCCATGAGGAGTATCACGGACAGGTTAACATGCTGTACTCCTCCTGCCATGCCGGAAATACCGCATGGTAGGGACGTGACTGGCAAGCCCAAGACCTAACCATCAGCAAATTCCAATTTGAAAATTTACTTCAGGCTTAGAAAACTGTATTAATCCAGTTTAGATTATATGTCAAGGTAAGTTCATGCCACGACTGTGTTCATTCAGAAGCAACACCATGCAACCTCTGTGAAAGGAGAGTTCACCTCTGGAATAGGCTACCTAAATCCAGCCCGCCCCTCCCCCCCCAGCCCAAAACCAGGAAAAACAACCACAAAACCATTCCGTGAAGTAATTACTCTGTGCCAAGATACTATCTGATACCTCCATGGGAGCAGATAATTACAGTTCTCTGAAATCATTTGCTTCAATCGCCAATAGAGCTTTATATAATGCTAATTCAACCTGTGCATGGAAGAACGTCAGGGCAGAACCTCAGACCTTTGAGCAGCATCTTTGGTTTGTCTTCCATTTCACTGGGGCTCTTGGGTACGAAACACTGCGCTGAGTCGTCACAGGACTAGCTATTCTGCCAAGTACACACATGAAGCTCCCACTGAAGTCGAGGATAATTGGCACTCAGAACAGGAACAGAACGGAGCACGTTGCATGCAAACTAGCGTGAGTTGGATCCCTTGTACTGTGACATGTGTCCAGCAGCCCTGCAACAACCCAGAAGCTGCTGTACGAGTTGAGCTTGGATCTTATGAGTGCCTATAAACTATTGAACAGCATGTAAAACATCCCACGCACCCATCAGCTCTCCTGCAAGTGGCAAGCTTCCTAGGACCTATAGAACATTATGCACTCAACCAGAACAAGAGTGAAGCTTAGCCAAGGAAAATCAATGGTTAAAAAGCATAAGCATCAGATGGAGCAGTTACCCATGTTTTGGGCAGGCAGTCCTTTTCTCTAGAGTAAGGGAGGAGAGCAAGGGCTATACCCCTTTGTTGCAAGACTCTTACCTTTGCTGAGACCCTGACTGTGTGTGGCATTGCAGTAAGAGAATACCTTGCTTTTAGCCATAGTCAGTCCTTGAAATGGAGCAGATCAGTAGCTTGTGATGTGCGTGAACCAGAAACTGGAAATGCCTGTTGTCAGAGCCCCGACAGGTAGTAACAATATGCCTGCATTTGCCAGTGGTGTTATCAGTCATCTTTTGGCTGCCCGCCCTCATGCGCGGATTTCTCTCAACACATGCTCAGTCCAATTGTTAGCACGGCATCTCCATGGAAATACTTTCCATACATGGGACAGGGGCTAAAAGCTTACACTGAGGTACCAGAGCAGCTTCTGGGAGTATTCAGGTCTGAAGTTACATGGGAACAACCAGACCAGGGGCAGAAATCCGTGAGTTTGCAACGCCACCTCAACCTACATTAATGGAATAATGAGGAATTTGTATTTCACAAGGATATACCCATTAGGAATCTAACCCATCTCCCTGGGCAGCCAGCCCTGCACATGTCCTGCTGTGACAACAGCTTTATCTTTGCAGATAACGCTATTGGAAAACCGTGTTGATATATCAACACAACTGTATTGAAAACACTTTGGCAAGAAGTGCTCTTTCACCACTGCTATTTTACTATGAAAAGGCAGCACACCACAGATTTCAAAGCATTATAGTTTTCAGCTTTTTTTTCCCCACCTTCTAAGTGGTTTCATGTTGAAACAAGACTTTTGCAATTGCTATGCCTGGTTCTCTATCCCTAATCTATCTTAAAAACCTGGGGGCCAACTTCAACCGTATTCAAAAGAGGGATGCAGGTTTCACAGGCAACACTATTTCCATGGTCACGTGCCATGACCGGCATGAAAGTAGCTGAGACCTACCTAAATAAACTCCCCTCACACCCCTCCATCCCGAGTCAGGCAAGCACCAGCGTATGGGCTTACCCACTCACAACACTGTGTATTGTTGCTTTCATCGCACAGGCTCCACAGAAAAAAAGAGTTTGGAATCATTAGAAGGGGTGAGGAGGTACCTCTGGCAAAGATGCAAGTGGCCGAAAACGAGCTTCATTAGCTGTACTGCTCAACGTGCAAACATTTAATGCAACATAAATAAAAGCCTGCAGCCTTGCAGGAAAAATTAATTGATCAAGCTCCTGCCTTCTCCCAGTCATATAATAGTGTAATTTCTTTCACAGGGGAGTATTATACTGTGATTCCTTTGAATCACATGAACACTGAGGCCTTCCCCCTCCCCAATTAAAACTCAAGTTTACCTGGCTGATGACTTTTCACACTTGCCAGCAGATACAACTATAGATCGTAGCATCACGGGAAATTATTTCCACAAAAACTGTTGAGGTTCGTTGAAGCAGTACGCTCCAGTGGGTCCAATCTCAGTGGACACAGTCACTACCTGGCGTAAATCCATAGAGCTCTGCTCACAGATTTATACCAGCTGCAAAGGTGGCCCGGTATTTATGTGGTCATAAAATCAGATGGGGCCAACACCTGAACGATAGCCAATACCTGCATCAGAACAAAATGTGACAGGTTTCAGCAAAACAGCTTCCTCACACTCAGGACTCCTGAGGGATACATGCATATTTGGTAATAATTACACTTTAAAGAGGAAGAAAAAAAGCTTTCTAGGTGTGCAGACTAGCTCCTCCCTTCCCCCACCGATATAAGCACATAAATAGCCCAGACATGCCTATAAACAGAAGTATGCAAAATCCAGCCCAACATCACCCAACTTTCCTCCCCTCCACACTTGGGTGTCTTGTTTCATGCACACACACACACACCCCCGGCTGAGGAAAGCGCCTTTGCTGCCAGCGTACTGTTCTCACTGTAAGAGCCCTTAAGCTCCAAAGGGTAGGTTTGTATATGGGATTTCAGGCATTAAATAAACACTTCTCTTGAAAAACTTCAATACCTGTCCTTTCACATAAGCAGATCCTACTGCCCTGCAGGGAAGCGGAGCCTCTCTTCAGATAGCAGGGGGGTGAGGGGAGGAAAGAGAAAGTTAAAGCAAGAAACATTAAATTACCGAATTTGTTTGAAACAGCTAAGTGTTCTCCCTCTCTCAAACCTCTGCACAACATAACAGATTATCTAGAAGTCACCATCCTATTCAAAAATCAAAAGCAGAGCTGTCTTATCAGAGAGAATTCATAGTTCTAGAAAGGAAAAAAACTCTTAGAAGTTGCAAGAGCAGCGAGACCTGGTACTTAATGCTGCTGTGACTCTCCGCTTGCACAACATTGCCTGGAGAAGACGCTACCCAAGCTTCCAAAGTGTTTGGCAAACGTCGAATCTCAACATACTTCGGTGAGGAGGAACTGCACCAGAAATCCTATTTTCTTTCTGGGTAGGCAGAAGCCCAGAAGGGTGGTTAAACAACTCGGCCCAGATCGCACCGCGAGTCACCACTGAGCCAGGGAACAGGGGAGCCCCTGCTCCCAGCCCCTCGCTCCAGCCACTCCACAAAGCCGCCTTCGCCATATGTATCACTCACATATTTTTGCAAATCTCTCTATGGTAACTTAGATGTCTAACCCAGGAAAGAGGCAGGGCAGCTGATTAAAACCTTAGGGGTATTATTTGGAATACATATGCTAGCTCACTTCCATCTGTGTCGTTAATTAGTTCCTGACTGTAGGTTAAATGTAGGGCATGTTGTCACGAGCCTAAGGTGGGGTGGCAGGACCTCCTGCTATTGCCATATGGCTTTTTGTTTCTTCCTTCATTCTTCAGCTTTTAGCCTCATGCTTCCAATTTGTGGGCTCTACCATTATATAACAAAGAACAACAAGAAAAGCAAAAGTAGCGTTAAAATAGAAACATTCTTCGCCATTAAAACCTCCGAGAGGCTTGATTTGAAATGCAACACAACTTCCCGTCTCATCCAGAGGCTGCCTCTACCCACAGCTATGAAATTCAGGAAAGACTTATTCCCATGGAGAACTACTACTGCACAAGTAGGTATTTACCAGCCCTATAAACACAAGCCAGGCAGCTTGCCAGGGACCAAAGGTCAGCCTTAATTTGTATAAAATGGAGAAGAGCAAGGCGATGCCAACTCCTAACATGGATGCTGAGGCCTTCCCAGGGATGAAGCCTGTGCAGCAGCACCATCCCCACCAAAACAGCAAAAGGAAAAAGATGACTGAGTTCTGGTCATTTTTCCCCCACCCCCCCATGCATGTCCACAGATGTATCTTTTTGCTAAAAATACAAATGGCTCAGGACTATCCTCGATAAAACTAAAGGTCGTGTTTTGAAGTACGCCTGAACACGACTAATTACAAGATACACGGGGTGTCAGCAGTTCCCCTGCAGTCATCTTCTAGTGAGTACAACCTGAATACTAACAGGTCTGGTGACGCTTTGCAACTAAGGTTTGCTCCAAAGTGCTTAATTTAGAAGTTATTTATTGTGTTTTCTAGCTCTCATTGCATACCTGTCCTTCCATTAGCTAGAGGCAGGGGAAATGATTTCTGGTATTTCCAAGCGTAAGATTCTATAATTTTCATAACAGTTTTCACCATCCCTGGATGTGTTTAAGATACGGGTGGATGAGGTGCTGAGAGATATGGTTTAGTGGCGGACAGATACGGTTGGACTGGATGATCTCTAAGGTCTTTTCCAACCTAGTGATTCTATGATTCTATGATCAGAGCAGGCAAAAAAAGTATACAACAGTATCTATGTTGAACAAAACTGATTAAGAACCAGGTGATATGACTTCACGCTTGAGCATTATGGAATTCAAGCTGTTGTCAGACTTGGAGGTAGACTTCTTTGGAGACTTAGACCTCTAAGTATTTTCTTAAATCTTATTTCTATTGGCTTTTTTTTTTTTCTTTTTTTCAATGGAGGCATGTAGAATTGACTCACTTACTCTTTTGCAACATCCTTGCTCATCATTAATGCTCCTGCTACTTTTGCAGTTACAATGGTAGAAAAGTTTTGCACAGGGGGCAGCAGAAATCAATTATTAGCACAAAACACAGAGAGAAAAGGACTTGAAACGTGTCTTCCAAGGAAGGAAACAACTTTGTTGTTTGTTTTGAATTCAGGTAACCATTAGCTTTTAAGGGGAAAATTAATTTTCAGAGATTCTTTAGCTTGTCATTACAGAAAATTTGTATTTCTGTAAGAAGATTTAAAGAAACACCTGCTGGTCCTCTCTTTGCACCATTTCATTGGCAGCAACCTGCAGACACCATACCGGTAAGTACCCTGCTGTTGCAATGAGATGTGAAACATCCTTCTTTGCCTCCCACAAGATACAAACAAGCCTTCTTCACCAGTCTGCAGGACATTAGCTGCCAACAACAAAAAAAAAAAATCATTACACTGACATAAACTGTAATGTTTATATCTGGAAAAGCAAAAAATGGAGAACTTCAGATGTGTTTATTTCGAGTTTTGGTGCAACCCATTATAAAGATAAAGGGCAGTCATGATGTTCAGAAGCAAATTTGTACTTCACCACAGTTTCCTGGCACGGGTTCCGGTTAAGTTACCCTTGCCAGCTTGAACTTGTTAGTGGCTTTGCTTCCCTCTTGGACTCACACTGGCTTTCAGTACAAATTCTATCAAATAGCATTTCTCTCTTGGCATTTACGGCTCAGTCAAACTGGATTATCAACTCAAAAGGAATGTAAATAGCAAGTGAAGATCCAAGTCTTAATTCAAGCAGCCAGCAGGCACAATTATCTAGAAATACCGCAAAACAAGTCCTGTCGCTCATCCCAACAGCATCCATACACTTCTGTAGTACGGTGACAGCTATGACTAAGGGGAGGTTGGTTTACTTACTAATCCAGCCCTTGAATAAAGTTTAGTTTTCATTTTTTTTCATCTCAGTGTATCAAGTACTGAACACGCACTGAAAGCGACGTGGCCAGTGTAGAGACGGGTAAACTAAACCATATGGATACTAAACGTTACACCAAGCTTAAAAAGTAAATGGCATAACCGACTAAGGAATGCAGAGATCCTGCATTTCTCCAGGAGCTGTTACGTTTAACGAAAGTAGTGTTTTGATCACATTAGATCAAAGAATCACAGAACGGTTTGG
>NW_010267056.1:0-238 GCF_000690775.1 Eurypyga helias | reverse complement strand
TGGGGTGTACTGGAGGGGGTATTGAGGTGTAATGGAGTGTGCTGAGGGTGTATTGGGAGGTATTGGGGTGTACTGGTATGCACTGGGGGTGTACTGGGAGGTATCGGGTGTACTGGGACATGCTGGGATATACTGGGGTGTGCTGGGATGGGCTGTGGTGTATCAGGCTGCACTGGGCTGTACTGGACCACGTGGGCTGGGTGTGCTGGGGCATACTGGGGGGTACTGGGGGGTACTG
>NW_010267055.1:596-860 GCF_000690775.1 Eurypyga helias | reverse complement strand
GGGCAGCCCTACCTGATCACTCCAATCTCAGTGAAAAACTACTTGAGGTTGGGCTACCGTGATGGAGAGAGGTGATAGGGACCGCGCCAGACAGCCCCCCTCCCCACCGCCCCCAGTTTCGCCTCCGCCCGCGCCTCCTGCCTCCCTCTGCCCGCGTCCTCTCCGCTCCCTGTCTCCCTGCTCTGTCTTCCCTCTTATCTCCTTCTCCACATCCCTTTGATTTCTTTTTTTTTTCCTTTTTTTTTTTCCTTTAAGAATTTATTT
>NW_010267055.1:0-325 GCF_000690775.1 Eurypyga helias | reverse complement strand
GCCTGGCCTTGGACACTTCCAGGGATGGGGCATCCACAGCTTCTCTGGGAAACCTGTCCCAGTGCCTCCCCACCCTCTCCGGGAAGAGTTTTTCCTGATGTCCAATCTCCATCTCCCCTCTTCCAGTTTAAACCCGTTACCCCTCTATACAAAGACCCCATCCCAGCCCCACACTTGCGGGCAGCCAGAGCCGTGCTCCCCCCAGCTCAAAGAGCAGCACCCACTTTTTTGGGCTCCTTTTTTGGGTTCCAGCAGCTGCTGCTGGTGTTTTGCTCACGGGTTATTGCTGTGGTTTCCTTTCACCTCGGGTTTCCCCCCCGCTACC
>NW_010267054.1:12008-12291 GCF_000690775.1 Eurypyga helias | reverse complement strand
CTGAGCTTGGAGGAGAAAGTCCTTTTTCCATTCATAAACCTGCTGATCTTCATGATAGTTGAAAATACAGCTGAAGACACTAAGGCATACTGCTAACCTTTGTAAAGCGCATAACTGAATAACTGTTTCCCTAAATTAACCACCACAACAAAAATCAACTTTCCAGCTCTTTACTTACAGATATTTGGCCTATATTTGTGCTGAGGTTAATGAAAATATCCATGAGTAAGGCCTGTTAGCAATAGGCCCCGACAAGGCATGTGTTTATTGGGGTAATAGCCAG
>NW_010267054.1:0-11988 GCF_000690775.1 Eurypyga helias | reverse complement strand
AGGAATGTGGGTGGATATTTCCAGATCTCAGCCTGATGGGGAGGGGAAGATGAGGAGGAAATGCCTGCCTGGCTCATCCTGGGTGTCATTTTAACACCAACATTACTGAACACCACCAAGGTGAAAACAACTGCTGCCACCTTGGTTCCAGGTGATGGTCATTGTTTTTTATGCTCTGCAATTTCATGTTGTAGTTACTTGTAAACAGAAATTATCTCAAGATTAATAGGTCTTCTTTACACAGTCCTAATTCTTCTTGAATCTTTGTGAGAAAACAGAAAAAGAAATATATTCTGCTTCTTAACCAGAAAAAATATATTCAAACCAAAGGGAAATGAACACTACTTTCTTCACAGCTGCTGCCCTCTTTCTTGGTGAGACAGCTTTACTGTTCCAGTCTGTTGGGTTTATTGTATTTACTTTTTTCCTCAGATTCATTCATTATCACAGTTAACCTCAGATTTACCTCTCAATATTCTCAAAACAAGCTATCAGAATACCTAGGGAAATGAATACTCTGAAATTACAGAACTTCTGGTAAAATCGTTCCTGGTGTTGTCTTTACTGTTGGGTGTTTTGGGGTTTTTTTGAGGGGGTAGATAAAGCAAACCACTCAAAAAAATCTTTAATTTATCTATCCATCACTTGAGTTGAAGTAATAAAAATAAAATTACTATAATGCTTAATGGTGGTGAACCAATCTTTTAGCTGATGTGAGTAGTCATAGATTCTCACTTCTCTGTAGCAACCCCCTTCTAAACCACCTAATACACATCGAAGTCAAAGGATAGGGTAGACCACTTGGGAGCTCACAGTTTTGTGCTACCTTCATATCATCTGTCCTATCCTTGACCTCAGTTAAAACACCTGGGAAGAAGAAAATTTTTCATCACCACATCAAAACTTCTGGCTCTGTAACATACCATATCAGTACTCATTTTTCTATCTACTCATCCTTATGCATCACTTTTTTTTCCTTCCTCTGCATGCAAGTCTAGAAGCAAAAACTTTCTTTCCGACTAAACCCAGCACACCTAGGACAGTTGATTTTCTTTTTCTGGGGATACTAAAGAAGCTGGTGACCTGAATTATGGCAGAATAACTGTAGCTAAAAAAATGACAATTTCTGATAGTGTCTTCTTCATTAACTTGTCTTCTGCAGCATGAATGCAAGATCCATAGCTTATGTTACAATAAGAGATATGACTGTTGATAGGCAAACAGAAGAACATCCTTATCCTGTAAATAATATAATCTACTAGCAAGCCAACAAAATACTACACTGGTGACAGAAAAATAATAGTTGCTTTGTCTATGATTTGCAAAACAAAGCACTTGTATTAAAATAAGAACTATATTTATTCTGATACTTTTTTTTTACAAGTTCCTTCAATATTTAGAGCCACATACTTCTTTATTTAAAAAAAAAAAAGAGAAGTAAACTGGAATGCTTAAGCTTGCCAACAACTTCCCAGACCTCAACTTTAAAATCAGCTCTCTGCAACTAGGTGACAAATAATTTATTGTTTTACTGGATTATACAGATGTTGAGAATATCATGAGGCTTTTTTTGGTTCCACAGAGTCCTGCTAGGTTGTGTGGGCTTGCCTCCACAGCACTGGGATTTAGCCAGTCTGGCTTTCTTGGACTCTTTGATGTTCATATGCTCTGTTGGGCTTCCTGGGATTTGCTCCTTCCTGATTAGAAAAAAATAAGTACTTTCCCAAGCCCATCAATTCCTGGCACTTCTCTGAGCTGTGAGTCACAGCAGGCTAATTGAATCAGTGGTGCTCAATTCCCTCCATCCCCAGACCTGCCCTCTGTCCCCAGCAACTCGCACTGACGTCAGGGAATTGGGGCTGGGAGCTGCTGATATGCCAGATACATATAGGGAAAAAAAAAAAAAAAGAAAGAAGTAGTGTTCTGTGTAAGGAGGAGTGAAATGGTGACAGTGAAGTGGCACCTGAGTAAACATGTACTGCAAAGGAGGGAATAATGCACATTTATGAGGGCTACTCTTCGGGATTTATTTCAGAATAAGACAGATTTCACACCTCCCTGTTTTATATATTCTTTGCCATCCATGCCTGAGCTTTCTGTGCTTTCCCTGTCACCTCTTGTTTTAGACTAGAGAAGCAGCTTCAACCATGCCCCTAGCAGTGAGTCCTGCCAGAGCAGTCACTGGGGCCAGTGAGATGCTCCGGGCTGCAAAAGGCAGGCTAGGTATTAATCCCGAAAACAGAGTTGTCGGAGTCTTTCCATGCCAGCCGCTTTTCACAGCTCCTGTGGTAGGTGTTACACTTCTCAGCAGAGAACAGAAACTGCCTGGGTCTGGAGACCGAGCCGTACACAGCCCGCGAGACGGAGATCGGGCCACAAGTCTCCACCTGCCAGGCAGCACTGCAACCACAGATACAGGCAGTCGTGTTCCTTCTTGCAAGCTCCCACTGAAGAGCGGAAGTACAGACGGATTTTGCAACACCTTTGATTACAGTTTCTAGAGTTTACAGAGGAGCCAAAACACACAACTGATCTAAAACAATGAGGGATCTTCACATTCGCTGGAGCTGTGTGTCTGGGAGACAAACGGGACCTTCTGGAGGGTTTTGCTGGAACGTGTCCTTTTAGCACATGTCCTCTTTCCCCTCGAAGGCCAGATTGCAGGCACTCACTAGTTCTCAGGTTGTGCCACAATTTTGTTATACAGAAAAGCCTGGAGGAGAAAAATACGCCAGCTGTGACTATGTAGAGAAAAGCCCTGTTGATTTACATTTAAATGCAGCTGTCACTCGCTGTTATGGCCAGTAAGGGAGAGGCGATAGGACACGGTACTAAAACACTGCAGGGCACTTGTACTGTTCATGTGTTCGCAAAGCACCTCGTTCTGCTGCTCTCTGGATAGCAGAAGGTGGCAGGAAGGAAGCGGGTGGCAGCGAGTGCCAGCACAGGGGGGCAAACACGCGGCCCTGTCGCTCCATCTTAACACGCTGTGGGTGAGGACCTCGAGCAAAACCCACACGGCTCTTCCTCTGCTTTGCTGCTCCCAGGACACCCAGGAGAATTGTAGAATCATGTAGGTTGGAAAATAACTTTAAGATCATGAAGTCCAACCGTTAACCCAGCACTGCCAAGCCCACCACTAAACCACGTCCCTGAGCGCCACATCCACACACATCCTTTAAATACCTCCAGGGATAGTGACTCAACCCCTTCCCTGGGCAGCCCATTCCCATCCCTGACAAGAGGGGAAGCAAGGTGTTTTGGCAGAGGGGCTCTCACCCTTGTCCCCCTCTCTGGCCATGTTTACTGTCGATTTGGGTGCTCCGTTGGCGTGCAGGGAGCTGCAGAGGAGAGTGTGGGGAATCGTGCTGCACAGCAAGAGTCACAGCTGCTCCCCTTGCTGGCTCCCTCTCCCAGTGTCATATGTCAGCGCTCGCATGCATAAAGTGCTGTTGTTCACAGCTGAAAAATTGACAGTATCACTGTCTTATGGCCTCGGAAACCGCACGTGTTCCTCTTCCACCCACACAAGCACACATACAAACAGTCATCCCGAGTGTCCCACCAACAGCCATGGAGGGAGGGAGGAAAAGCACCACTGACTTCAGGCTGTCCCTTAGCAAGCTCCCAGTGACTGCTTGGGCTCTCGGAGGGGTGGGAAGCAATGGACATGCCCTCTGGGTGGGCATCTGGGTACTCCTGTTGGCACATCCGAGCCTGGCAGTGACTGTGAAAAAAACCCTGTGTAATACCTGAATGAATAGCTGGTATTAAACTGCAGCGCTAATTCACCACTTTTTTGTGTCTCACTTGGGTTAGAATATTTGATTTTTACATGTGATTCCGGGGGTTTTCAACCCCTCTGAAACACTTCTGAGTGCAGAGTGACATGTACCAACGATAAAAGGGAATATTTCCCCGGTGCTAGTTTCTAATTCTGTATATAACAAACACTTCTTTCTTTAGTATTTCTTTCAACTCCATTTTTGAAATTGATTTATATCTGCCTCCTGTTTTGCTCCAGTTTCAGTCTTCTGGCAGCATGCCTTGCCAAGCCCGCCTAATGCCCACATGAGCCCCATTAAGCCACATGTTTCTGTATAGCCAGAAGTACATTTTTTTTCTGGGCTGAGCTTTGTTTGCCAAATCTGGGCCTGTTTTCACAGATAATGACGTCCTTTTTGTCTCTTTCTCCTTCTGTTTCTTTACACACACAGTCTTTTCAAAATGTAGTGTGACCCTCATACATCATTTTTATCAGCCTTACAAACCCAGCATAGTACAGCGTATGATGTATGTAAATTCATGCACGTAAAGGCAGTGAGGAAAAAAATCTTTCAGTTCTCTGTCATGAACAGAGGATACCTCTATGTCCTTCAGAGATATTTTTCTATATGTAACTATTAGCAGTCCTATATTTCAGGGTAAAAAAACCCCACAACTTCCTTTCAGGATGCCATAATTCATTTCTGCATTTTTTCAAATGATAAGATTCTGATACTGTCTTTCAAAGTCACTTTTCATTTTGAAATATATTTCTATGCAGTACTATAAAATTCTTTAAATCAAAATTCTAAAAAAGTGACTGACCAAATACAATTTTGCAATTTTATTTCACAAAATACTTGGAAGGTTTAGCCTGTTTTTCTCCCTGGTAATGAAATAATATTCTGGAGAAAAGCAAAAACATTATTTGGAGTAGTATTCATAGCAGTCATATTTGTAGAGTTGCATCTGTGTGCTTGATACCGAATTGTTACCGAAGAGGTCTCAGTGAATGGACCTTGGCCTTTGAATCATAGTATGGTTTGGGTTGGAAGGAACCTTAAAGATCATCTAGTTCCAACCCCAAAACACTCAGCTTTGCCACAGTAGCCAACCACAGTTTAAAGTTGGAAACTAATTCTTCAAGAAGAGCGTTACTTTAGTTAGGAGCCCCCTGAGAACGATGGGGAAGTTTTACCAAGTGTATAAAACTTCTCAGTGTGCTCTGAGAAAGCCCACACCAACCATCAGCACTGCTGAAGAGCAAACGATAGAACATTGCATGAAGGTTTCCCCATCGCTGGCAGGTCCTACAGTGCTGCACAGAGGAAAATTCAGGTCTCAGAGCTACAAAAGCACATGGGGCTATGAGGTTTCAGTTCGTTATGTTATACCCCTGTCTATTGATACTGCCTGATAGCATCTGGGATTTCTGAGCCCTACAGGGACTTTTGTCAATGAAGTCGCCTCAATGATGTTTGTCCTAGACTGAATATGCTGAGGCAGACAACTGATAAGGGACCTACAAGCTTGACATCAATACACAGTTGTGCTGTCATAACAATGCAACCTCAGACTCTGGGTTAGAACTTCTCAGAAATAAGGAATGCTCATTAAGGGTAAAGATAATTAGGAGCGGTTTCCTCGAAAGGAAAGCCACTCTGGGCAGCTGCAGTGTCCGAGGGGAGGTCTTCACAATGGTGGTTTTGTTTAGAAGCAAGTTGACGTCTGCAAACAAAAATCTATTTAACCCAGTGTTACAGTCTAAGAAAAAAAATATCAGGAATCTGTTATCCTTCTACTCCAAACACAGTCAACACAGATTCAGCAAAGCTACCTGCATCTGTAGATAAAACAGGGTTATGTTTCTGAAGGCGTTAACATGAATGCCACAGATCCTTTGAGGTATTTTCTCCTCCTTTTGTAGATGACTGACTAAGCTATCTTGGCAAATATCAGAAGTCACATAAGGCCAGAGCAGTAGAAATATTTTTCAGTGATGACTGTAATGCAGAGTGGTGTCTTTTCGCTTTAAAATATTTATATTTAGGTTTAAATGAAAACATTTATTTGAAATCTCCTAATCATCATATGTTCCTCAAATTCTTCAAATCTTACAGACACAAGATGAAGTCACTTTTTTAAAGAAGCTCTACCTAGAAGTGAATAAAAAATTATTAATGTACAGACAAGTAACTTTAATACACAGACACAATGACAGGTAATCTTTATCCTAGAGCTATTTATTTTAAATATAAAAATCAGAGTCTGAAAGACCTGCAAGCCAAGCAAAAATATCTCAGATCTGTCAGTTTGATCAATTATTCTTTACAATGCTACAGTGGAGACTGCAACCATGTTCTTTGGGCCATACCCTGCACTTGCCTAATGTCATTCCTCTGTTGACTTTTACACCATCCAGTACTTTAGATCCTTCATTATGCGGAAGGTAGAGAACAACTTTGGTTATTAGGAACTTTATTGGCTGAATGCGTGAGAGACAGAACCTGTTATGGCATGTCCTGCATTCTTACAGACTGGATGAATCAGGACATTTTTGGTGTTATACTACATCTGTGCCCTTTTGTGTCACAGCCTGGCTCAATACTGACCAGTAATTACCACTGCTGAGGGAAGTTTCCACTGAGACCAATTGCAGGGACAGCAGCTCCACCCTGTCTCCCTGATGACCCTCTCCAGAACCTGTAAAAAACGTATTTGTGAGACTACATGTTAACTTTTTCCGTGACATTACTTACATTGTATGCCACCTGTGTCCGCACCAACTGTCCAGGGCAGGGCAGCCCTTGTGCCACTGAATTCACTTTCTCTGTCATCCTTGATGTTTTGGTAGAGCAACCTTGTTGCGTTATTTCTTACCTCATGTCTATGGAATTCCCATTGAAATCAACATTCGCTCACGATTTTGTATGAAAGCTACATGAAATTCCTTGCTAAGAAATACCAAGACAAACAAAAGCTCTTCACATGCAGAGGAATGATTACAAGTTATGGTATCAGTCTGCCTAACCACGTACACTGACCGTGCATCTGTGTAGGTCCACTTCATCCTTTTTAGGTGACTATGAAGATTAATTTTCTTACCAAATGAAAAAAAGGGGTGTGTGGAGGTTTTAAATATATCCTGTTGTGCCCATATTTGTTCTAACTCCTTTTCCCTCTCTTTCTCTCCCCTATCTTCAGGAGTCTCCCTCCCTCTCCCTCTCTCTCTGTAACATGTACCCATGCACATATATTATGGCCAAAAATGAACAGACAGAAGTGAAAGAAGCTATAGGAAACTTATGCATGTTTCAAATTGCAAAGTGAATACAATTTAGTGACTTTGTGTAATCAACATCTTTTTCAGTTTAAAACTTATGCAGGTATGCAGGTATGCGTGTTTCCTTGCCAGCCTAAAAAGAAAAGTGTAGCTGGAAAAGAAACCTTTGATAGCCACCAGTTGCACATCAGTAGATTCAGTATGCTTTACACTTGATGAACAGAGAGGTACAAGTGAGGTATACGCTGGGTTTTTTATGACAAAGAACCATAATTATGAGAAGAAAAGGTATTGTGATGTTTAGACTATTATTTCCTTTTATGTCCCTGAGGGATTTTTCAATGGCTGCTTCTAAAATGAGAAACAAAAAAAAGAGAAAACAAAATAGAAATCCTTTAATTCTATCTTTTACTTTTAATCAAATCTGTGTGACCAGAATAAATTATTCAAAGCAGAAGTTTGTAACTGAGATGGCACTTTCCTGTTCTTGGTTGGAGAGTTGTGCTGCCTGTGCTGACCAGGGGCAACAGCTTCCTGCAGTTACAGAGCAAATGCCATGTCGCTGCCTTGCAAAGCCAGCCAGAACAGTCACACTATACTCAGGGATGGCAAGATCTATGCCTGGAAAAAGTATATTTTTTTCATTCTTTCAGCTTCCATTCTATTAATTCTGGGGTTCTGTGGACTGCTGTAGACACATTATGTGCCCTTTTATGAAAATTTAGATTTTATCTTCTTTTTTTTCCCTTCCTGGGGAGTGTTGACGGGTACAAAATGGAAGGCTTGCTGCGATGGTAACACCACACTGGGAAACCCTCAGAGTATACATTTCTGAGCCAGTCTGAATATTAAAGCAGCCCCAATCTCCTGCTGTTTCTGCCAGATTTATAGCACGTTCCTCGTCTGACCATACATTATTGAAGAGTTGTCTGGGTAAACACAGGCTACTGCAGTCTCTGGCTGCACAAGAGACATTACTGAGCTGAAACTGTTGTGACAGCAGCCAACTCCTTTCATTTCCAGTTCCTGGCTCCTGCCTGAATCCAAAGTAAGTGTCTTTACCACCTCTGCTGTGGTCACAGAGAACATACCCTGATGACTTGGAGAGGCTTTTGTCTGGGGTGCTGGAGTGTAACCCATTCAAGGTTCCCCATATTTAATGATGGCTTTAACCTATCTTCACTGGCCATAAATAAATCTAAGCATGACATTACGATATTCTTGCAGTCTTAAATGAGAACAGAGAATTTCTTAAATCACCTTGTAGTCAGAAGACACAAGGTGAGGAGCCCAGGAACTTATACCATACCGTGACTGATAGATGGAGTTGACAGGAGAAGCTCTCTAAACTTTAGATTGCCTGCTTTTGAGCCTCAAAGCATGGCTCAGTGATGGGACATAATCATGGCATTTTGTTTGGGTTTTGAACAAGGAGCCGACACTTTGGCACCGATGAGTTCAATGTACCTGAATGCCAGCCACAGAACGAAACCACCCTATCTGAACCTGTGAAGGAAAAAGGGCACGTAGATATTGCCACCCAATGGGAACCAAGAGGGGAAACAAATAGGAGTAGAAATACAAGTTTGCAAGACTGATAAAACTGTCTTCATTTTATCATTATCTATTAGTAAATCATTATGGACAGTGGGAAAATCATCGCACAACGAATGTGGCTGAAGGTGTCAGATGATATGAACAGTTCAAAGGATCAAGGCAACCCTAATACAATACACACTCTGGACTACATCTCTCTTCTCCATATGGCATATGAGCTAAGATACTGCAAGCTTTGTCCAGTAGTTGCATCAAACAAAGAGTAAATCATGCTCCTTGTTTATTAATTATCATAGAAATTTCATACTGACTGGTTTACTGGCTTACAAATATATTTTGGTGATCACAAGAATCTACTTGTTTCACCCACATGGTGAAATCCTGGGCATTTTCCCATTAATTTAATTAAAGCAAAGATTGATTCAGTAGAAGAAAGATGAACATTTTTTCCTAGACATCTTTCAGTATTTTGAAACCTTTCCTCTTACGTGTAGAATTTCATATATGAATATATATATTTTATGGTAATCTCTTGGTTTGTTAAATTTTTTTAAATTTACAGTAACTGGATGTATAGAAATACCTGGAAATAGATCAGTTTTCATAAGGTCAGTGTTGTTCCAAATATTTTTCACTTAAGAAATGATACTAAATATGCCAGTGAAATTCATGCTCAGATAATCTCTGGTGTTCTAGTACATTTAAAAAAATGCCATACTCCCGTTCCCTTCTATTCACAGTACAGACATTGATTTCATGTTATCCTTACAGCCTTTATTACCAAATATAATTTGTATTCCAGATTCTGATGCCAGATGCTGTTTTCTTGAAAGGCATTTGATATACATAAGTGTAACAGCCAATTCTATAAAATGTCTGATGAGTTCCTGTGTTCCCATTCATCATTGACAACATTTTGCTAATTAGGAAAGTCAGGTCTTCCCAAGGAGGGAGAAAAGGTCATCAGTATTAATAATGGCAAGATCTTTCTCTCATCATCTGAATCACACATTTCATAATAAGAATTACGGAGTTATATTCTTTGTAGGATAGAAAGAAAATAGTTTTTGCCAGGCATCCATTGAATAAGGATAGAGAGGTGTTCTGCAAACCATGATAAGCAACGTATTTGTTTTCTGAGGTGGACATACGGCAGGACAAACTTTCAGACTGCGGGAGGAACGATGAGAAAGCTCTGCTCTAAAATACTGGTTAATGTGGACCTAGCAGTGAATATAACAGGGTTTTTCATTTCCATGAGGCAGCATTCCCAAAATTATTAGAGTCCAAGATGAAATTTGGCTCAACTGGATCAACTTTAAATGTGAAAAGGAAGACACTGATGCCCAATTAGCAGACATGAAGAGGAGAGAGCTGTGTAGAAGAGTAGAAGTGCCGGTGCCCCACCGACACCTTTGAGCGGGGTGTACGAGCAGGGTGCAGCTCTGCAGGTCTAATGTGCAACTCAGAGTCCGGGGCAGAGGGTGATCACTGGTGTCTTCTTTTGGTTTTTAGAGGGAAGGGTTATTAGAGGATATCAGCAAGGTGCTAAGGAAATAGACTGACTTGGAAAACAGAAAGGAATCGAGATGTCCTGACAGTCCCGAGCACTGCCTTTACAAAGATGGTAGGAAATGAGTGAGTAGCGCAGGTGGACAGTAAACTGGAGGAACCTTCGTGGAAGCAAATCATACAACATTTGCTCGGTAGCACAAACGGGTTTTGAAATCGATGTTGACAACAGAGCAAGGATCTGTGTTGGTTTTCACCTTGAGACTTCTTTGTTCAGGAACAAAGAGATGCAGGACCAGCCAGGCAGCATGGGGGTCCTGGCAGTACCTCCTGCGGGCATGGAGCAGGGAAAGCCTCGGCAGCCTTTCCAAAACCGCAGGCACCTGCTTCAGTGCGGGAGGTGGCCCATCCACCCAGAACAGGCAAATCCACCTTCAGCAACCAATGCTGGGCAAAATACCCTTTCAATTTGCAGCATATCACGTTTATGGCACAAATTTATTTTACGATGAAGCAATGCACGTGGGCTGAAGCGGCACTTCCTAGCAATAAAGGAGTCACTTTGCTCTACAGCAAGATACCATATCCCAAAGATAATGGGAAGATCCTAATCAAGGATTGTAAGCTGTTGTTCTAGCAATCACTTATGAATTACTATTATTCTACATTTAGTCATTATTCCGTATCTATTACATATCCTCCAGAATATCCCATTTGACAATGGAAAGAAAGGTGGTGTACATGGATTTTGCTTGCTTCAGAATTTAATTGTGCCTTATGGGGATTCCCTTCTGTCAATGATTAGTTGGATATTGATCCACATAACTGGAGGGCCTTTCTTAAATTATATTTTTTTAAATAATTGATCTATAAGCAGACATTTGAGAGAAAACACACTAGCCTTCATCTTTCAAAATTCTGCCAGTAAAAAGCCTACTAATAATCTGTGGATACCATGTTCCACGTCCTTTGCTGATCAACAAAATTGAATATTATTTCAGGGAGTGAACTGGAGTCAGACTCATTGTTTAGGGTTTTCTTTTTTTTTGTTGTTGTTATTTTGTGAGACATCCCGTTATTTTAGTGGTGCATAACAGGTGCAGGGAAGATTATTAAGCCGAGGGCAGAAAGACCTAATCATAGGGCTGCTGTTTAGACAGTACCACCTTGATTATCCGAATGTCATGGGGACACTGAATATGTTTGCATAATCAAGGCCTTGGTTAATGGTAGTGCTTTTAAATGTAATTAATAGCTTTCTGGGGATACGATTATTTTGAAAAACAAGGAGATTGTGGTAATTGAGGCTCAGATAACTGTGGTAGAACTAACAAAAGCTAGCATGAAATGAGTGAAGAAATATGTGAAATATTAATTAATGAAAAAATATGAGGTTATCATTAATGTTTGGGGATACTATCAAAACATATTAGCAGATGCCTTCCAGTCACAATACATACTAAACTTGAGAGAAAGCGTGAAAGCAAAATTACATTTACAAATTCATTTCTTCGTTTAATTCACAGATTTCCTTCTTTGTTATTTGAGAGGCGGTCATCCTCACTTTGTTCAAGGTGCCTTCCTATATGCATAACAGAAGTACGGTATTTTCTTCCACTAGAATTTGCATTTTTTAAAATGATGTACGTGATTCAAGCGAGTCTTTAAAAAACAAACAAACAAAAACCTAAACCCAACAAAAACGAGTAAACGTAAGAATGATACGCAAATACCAGGCAACTATGCAAAATACAGGCCCCTGTTAGGAAAACAGGACTATACCCGCACCGAAGACGAAGCATCGCCGCGTGGTTCCCGGGGTTCCCCAGGCACCGGGCGGGCAAGGGCGGCCCCCAGCGCGGCGCTCGGGA
>NW_010267053.1:0-1370 GCF_000690775.1 Eurypyga helias | reverse complement strand
GTCCCCGACACCCCCTTCTCCCCAGCTCCGCCGCGGATCTTCTGCCCTTTGGGGGGAGAAACCCCCAAGCTAAGCAAGCGAGGCGAAAGCCCTGCGGTGAGAGTCGGTCCGGTCACGGGTGCGTTTTGGGGGAATGACGGTGCATCTTACCCCTGGGATCCCGGTGCGTTGCCAACAGGTTTGCTCGGAGCCGGAGCGTGGCCCTGGCAGAGTCCAGAAGCACAGGCACCCTGTGTCGGTACGTGCGTGCTTCGGCCGGTACCCGCAGGGCACCGGAGGAGCTGCCCTCCATCGCTGTGCCAACGGGAAGGGTGAGGAGGTGATAAGGAGGTGCTGGAGAGAGGTCTTTGTGCTTTTTGCCGGGTGGATTTTGGCATCCTGATGGCACCCCGCTAGTTAAATTTATGGAAGGTGACTTATAAAGAGGTTTGTCGTTGATACACAGTCTTGGTAATAGCTGAAGGACAGACGTGTGAGGTTGTTTTGGTGGTGGGTTGTTTTTTTTTAAGTAAGTAGGCTGAATAAAGTATTGGAGGATATCAAGCAGAGGAAAAAAGGCTATATTGGCCTGACGACGGTTGGTGACAAACGTGACCTATTTTCAAATTCATATTTTTATTGGTAAGTGATGCTAGGACACCTGTGAAGGAGAATGTATTTCCATATCCCATCTAAAGCTTTGGGGTTTTGCTTATGTGCAGATTGTTTCTTACTGATCATCTTGTTTTCAAGAGCTTGTTATGAGTAGATATGCAAAGAAGTGGTTTTCTCAGTGGTACCATTGCAGTTCCTGGAGCAGCTGAAGTGTATTGTATGATTTACAGGCACCTAGCATGAATGAATTGCATGCAAATCTGCTTACGCCTGCCCTCTGTAGTGCAGTCACTACTTAGTCATATAGGCTGCTCTTTGGAGTTGTTTATTATGGATATATTTAGATCTTCAGGCTCTGGGGAAGGACCAGTTTAATGAATCTCAGCAAAATGAAGTCTATATAAAAGCGTTGACAAGCGAGCGTTTGTTACGTTAGAATTAAGCAGATCTTGCAAGGCATGCACCATTAGGAACTGGGTTAATGAATGGTGGGTTTTTTTGATAGCTAGAAGCGTATCACAGAAGGTGAGAATTTGGGTGGTAGTTATTTTTGTGCTATTGCTGATCCTTAGAAGGGATCTAAAACAAACTTACAAGAACTAACAGTCGCTGCTACATAATGCAATCAAATTTTACATTGTGGAACATGCTGTAATGATAACTTAAATAGACTAATATTTGCCCCTTTTACTTCTAGTGCATGAAAAAAAAAATCCAGTTGAGATCTTAACAATAAAATCTGAGGAGGAGGAATTCCTGAATATTCCTGAATATTC
>NW_010267052.1:643-9432 GCF_000690775.1 Eurypyga helias | reverse complement strand
AGCGGCGGGGCGAGGCCCTTCAAAATTAGTGTAAATAAATAAATAGGAATTTGAGGGGATTCCGAGCTTTCTGGGCTGTACCAATGTGGAGGGAGAAGGCTTTATTTTAGAGGAAAAAGCCGGCAGCCAGGTCTGAGTGCAACCCACCCCAAAATACAACCGCTCCGTGCTCGGGTACCGGAATAACAAACTGTGCAGATGGAGTCACAAACATCCCCGGTATCGCAGGGTCCCGGAGAGCCGAGGCAATGCCGGATCTATGTGAGATGGAAACACACTTTATGGAAAATTGCTTTCTGCATGGAATGGAAAAGCGGGCGACCTGAAATGTGATTCAAGGCAGAGTGAATCCGGTTTGAAGCATCAAAACAGCACTCTGGAGAGATGCAGGAGGCTCACCGTGTCTCCACAAAGGCAGTCTGATATTTGCTATAGCTAAAGTCTTATTAATTTACTCTCTCTCCCAAATTCAGTAATACGTGGGAGCAGCGTGCTGCAGCCTGGCTCGCTGAGGGTTTGCAACAAAACCTGGGTGCAGCTGCAGGAGACGGTGTTTTGGGGGGTGATGCTCTACCCCATTTTAGGGTTTGGAGACAGGATGGAGCCCATTTCCCTGCCTGGGGTGCTTCTTGCACAAGATCTTCACACAGCGGGGTTGATTCCTCCCCCCGTCTGTGATTTTTGTTATTAAGCCAGAGTTACTCGTTAAGCACCGGGGGTGAGCAGCCAGCTTCAGGGGAGGCAGCGCTGGCTTGCTCCAGGAGGCCATCGATCTTCCCGTGCTGATCACGGGGCTGCAGAAGGGCCAAGCTGCCCTTGGGGCTGTGTTTCTCAGCGGGGCGGGACCCCCTGGCATGGGGACACTCTGGGTGACCTGTGTCCCCAGATCCCCTTGCCTGCCCTGCAGCACTGAGGTGACTCCTGCCATCACCCCCGGGACAGGCGCCTTCCCCCGTGCACAGCCCGTATGCGTCCTCCCAGGAAATCATCTGGAACAGCTTCGGGGAAAGCCTTGGCACCACAGGGCTGTAAATAAATAGTTGATTTTCAAAGTCTACACCAGAGGTTTAAGGACCAACACAAGAGCGTGTGTGATCCAGCCCCAGACCAAGTCGCTCCAGCAGTGCCTCAGTTTCCCCATTGATGATACTGACTCAGCACTTTCCAGGGAAGGAGTTGGCTAAAGGCTGTGATGAACTTTGAATATACAAATACCAACTGGCAGTTTAATCAGCCACATGTTTGTTTTCATGCCCAGCATTAGGCTTTGCTTTTGTGCCTCCTGATCAGGTCTGATTTTGGGGTCCCTGGGAGCATTCGCTCCCATCTGCACCGGCTGCAAAGCGTGGAGGACACTAGGGCACAGTCTTGGAAGATTTTTCTGGCCCACAAGGCTGAAAGTTCAGATCTGAAAAGTCACCTCTGTTCTAGTGAAGCTGGCGTAATTTCTCAGGTTCCTCCTCAAATCCTTCCTGAGAGGTGTATCCCTGCACCCTAAGTCCCTCTAACAATCTACAGAGCAAGAAGAGTATATTGATATATAGATTATATCCTCTAACAGTGTATTCTTTCCAGAGGGTACAGGATGGCTTTGTACCCCACTGAGCCTGAGTGGGCTAATTGCTTTAATTAATTGCAGAGCAGAGATGAACAAACACTTCCTAGTCCCTTTGTGCAACGACACCATTTACACCCACGTTTGGGGCTGCTCTTTAAAGGATCAGCTCATTTAGCAGACAGCACCAGGGGCACAATGCTGCACCCGTAGCACTCAGGGAGGAACCGGGGCTTCGCCGGTTCGGGGCAGATCAGCCCCCGTGTGTGCATTTGCCTCCAGCAAAACAGGTCTCTGCTCTTCATCCCCAAGCCAAACCCATTTCACCTTAATGATGCAGCAGTGGAACAGAGCGGACGGGGGGATTGATGGAGCATCTAGTCTGGTTTCCCAGGATGAAGCCTGCTCTGGGCATGTTGAGGAGAGGAAGATACATTTCATTTGTATTGATCAAGAATCAGTAGTTTTAAACGCAAGCAGATGACACGACTTGGATAGATTTTCTCTTCGATTTTCCTCTAATTAGAGCCTCTGAGTTGACTGCGACTCTCCTTACAGTTGGCTTTTGAGCAAGGTTTCTATGTTTTCCTTTTTTTTAAATAATCTGGCTCTCTGGGTTCCATGTTACAGCTGGCAACTGGTTTTTGTTCTCTGCTGACTGCGTGTGCCATTGGGAAATATCCCTTTGTGTCACGTTTTGTCCTTGGTGGAAACACCTGGAAGCCAGCAAAGGCAGCGGAGCTGAAGGAGCTGCTGGCTCTGGACCCCACCAGCACTCATGGGACATCACGGATGGGTGTTAGCTAATGCTGGGGGTGATGAGGCACCCCAGTGCCCTGCCAATGACGCTCAGTGCTGCTGCCAGCGTCCCCTTGGGGCTGTGACATCCCAGTGGCTTCAGGAATTTGGTCAACGGTGAGAAAGTCACCCAGCAGCCCCTTTCCCACCACCCTGCACTGGAGCATGAAGCCATTTTCCTCCTTCTAAGGCAGAGCTCACTTGGGCACAGCAGTAATGAAGACTTGAGCTCTTATAGTGCTACAGAGCTTGATCCTGCACCACTGAGGGTTTTGCTTAATTCTCCCTCTACTGAGGATGTCTCGCTGCAGAGGAGGGAGTAGACACGACCTGTGCTCAGGCTCTTCCCTCCTGCTCCTCCTGCGCTGCTGTGTTGCTCAGTGTCAGGTTTGGGATGTGGACAGCGTCCACCCAGCGCAGGCAACTGCTGCCACCTATGGATAATAAACCAGCCAAAATGTCAACCCCAGACACTACTACATTAGGGCCATCCTCCTCACTGCCTTGGCTGAGGTCAGAGCACAAGTAGCTGCAGAACCCAACCCATGGCCTGGCACAGATGCCTGGGCATCTTCCTCTGCCTGTGCATGTTTAAATTGGAAAAAGGGATATCCTGGAAATGCAAGGGGAGACTCTCCTTAAGCACAACATGAGCCTTGTATGTTACCTGTCAGCTGGAAATTGTGCTCTGCCTTTCTGTGATATAAGCAGCAAAGTGACCCAAGTGCCACCTTGGCAGGAGAATAAACCAGAGTCGGATCGGGGCACGCACCGCTGTCCCCGCAGTGATGGGAGCAGCTCTGCTGTCCTCACCTGCGGTTTGGGCCAAGGGGTGCAGGCATCCAGGGCTGATTTCCCAAAAGGCTCAGGGAATTGGCATCAGGGCCCTTCAAAATTCTGAGTCTGATCTGCAAATATGCACGCTGTGGAGAAAATTAGGTAGAAAGTCACAAACGGCCTGATTTGCCTATGCAAAAGGGATGCCTTCAATTTGGAAAAAGCAGTGAAGAAAGATGACTGCTGCCTACTGTAATCCAGAGGCTTTAGATGAACTTGGTCCCACAGGTTCCTGACTGTTGGCCTGGCTGTTCCTCTGGGAAAACTGGAAAATCATCTTGCAGAAAGCAGCAGCAGAGCTGAGCAGGATCCATCTGTCTAATGAAAACCCTTAGACCAGCATCTGCTTCGTAGCATTCACTACCATCATATGCAAATAAATTCCTCACTAATAAAAATCCTTGGGCTTTGATGGGGGTTGGTTCAGCAACAAATTTGCTCATTAAGTTCCCTGGTCTTTATCCCCATCGCTGGATGCATCCAAAGCTTACGCTGTTAGCCAGGTATCTCCACTAACAGCCCTTCGACGAAAGCAATCAAAGATATGGGCAGCCAGGGCTCTTTTCGCTCAGTGGCCGTGGTTTAATAAGAAAAGCCGTCTCCAGGATTAATGCAGGCTTTTCCTAACTCGGAGATGTGCACGGCTGCCAAAACAAACACATCAATCTGTTGTAGCTTGATACAGCACCGAAATCCCTTGCTGTAAAACCAGTGTGGCCCAGGAGCAACCTAGCATCCTGCAAACAGCATCAAACCACAGGGCAGAGGTGCCTTATCTCACTTGGGCTTGACCTAGATCAGGGGATGTCCCCTCCTCGGCATGCAGGGGAGATTTACAGGATCAGCTTCTCGCAGCCCCCGCAGATGCTACACCCAGGCATCAGAAATGTCAGGGTGTCCCTGAAGAGATGCATTTGAAGTGGTGTTTTTCTCCTCCCCTGGAGTTAAAAAAGATTTAAGATCCTGGAAATGTCTGTTCTAGCTGCTTCCCAGACAGACAGCAGCTCGGATGGAGCAGTTTTATCCTCTACAGCCTCCTTTGCTGCCAGCAGCATCCTGGAGAGCAGGAAGAAATAGAGTAGCGATATTAAAGTGACAGTGGGGAAGGTGAAGAGCAGTGAAGGAGTTAAAATCTTTAGAGGAAACCTGAGTTTAGGTGAGGAGCTGCTGCATTTGGGCTGGGGATGTGCACCCAAGGGTGTCTTATAACCCCCAGGGTGCTGCTGAGTTTGGAGAGGTGGGACGAGGGAGCAGCATCGGAGAGTGCTGGAAGCACTGCATCCCAGAGGGATGAGTTTCTGATAATTTTATCTCTGAGACCAGCACCCCCCTCTCAACCTGTCAGAATTTTGGCCACGAGCCTGCAAACTGCTTGCTGGGGACATAGAAGTGCAGGGTGTGCGTGTGTTGTGGTTTCTTACGGAAAGAGATTAAATACCAGCCCAGTCTGCCAGGCTGATCTCTATATCGGCACCCACTGAGGCCAGCTGGAGGGCAAAAGGTGGTGGATGGGTCCCTGGGCTTGCACGGGGCTCCCAGCTCAGCAGGGATTTACATCACACGCAAAGATTTTGCTCCCCCGTGTTGCTGCGACAGGATTCACAGCTTAAGGTGCCACCGAGCAGGTCAGGTCATGCAGCCGGGGGTGGCCCGATCTTCTGTGCTATCCCCACAGCCCCGGTGCCTTGTAGCATGGGGACAGCTTGGCATTGCTTGCCAGTCTAAATTCTAAGCCTTAGCAACATCCACTGCTCCTATGTGGTATTTTAATAAAGGATGGGGAGTTATTAAACCCATGAAGACCAGAGGAGGGATTTCACCCCACGAGTGCATGGTGTCGGGCCATTATTAAGAAGTGTTTGAAGTGAGAAGCTGTTGTTCTGTGCTCCCAGGCAAACGTGGGCACCGGGAACTGACATGGGAGCCGCCTCGGTACCCTTTCCAGAGCACAGTTTTAGGTGTGAATCCCTACAAACCCCAGTGATGGGGCATGGCTGCCCTGGGGTGGAGGATTTCCTGGTCTTGATCCTGTAACTCAGCCCTTTGGTGGAAAAGGGGTTTCTGGAGGAGCATCCCTACAGCACGTCTGAGCCCACATGCCTGGCCCATGCCCAGGACAGATGGGGATACTTTTGAAGGCCTTTAAGCAATGTCCCTTTGGCATCGCTACCTCGGATCACCTCAGGCACCCGATGGCTGTGGCTACATGGAAACCCTATGGGCAGATCCCAGTGGTGTGAGCAGGTTGATGGGTCCTTGTGTGCAGCCTGCCTCACGCAAGGCACGCTGCTGTCCCATCAGAGATGACACCAGACACCGTCCCCAGCTGGCCGGGTGGCGCGAGAGCTTCGGCATCTTGTTATCACCTCCAAAGTTTATTTTTAAACCTCTGGCTCCAATTTAAAGGTATCAGCAGCATGCGCTGAGTGCAGGACCTCAAAATATTCCCCTCCTCCTCCTTCCACTGCCTTTCTGTCCCTGCATTTCTGTATTCATCTCCCCTTTTCAGGTCTACAGCATGAGCATGAGCTGAAAAAACTGCTCTTGTTAAAAGCTTCATTAAATATTCTCCTGTTTGGTACCTTGGGTGGGGGTGCTGCCAGGCAAACATGCGGAGAGAGGCACGACATGTCAACACAGGGGCCTGGAAAGGTTGACCTCAAAGTCAACACCACGTAAACATGCTCTAGAAACCTCTGGGAGGTGCAGTAGGGAATCCCATCCTGCCTTAACCTCAGTTAAGCTGGGGTTTAACCGAAATGGGAATGCCCGTGTGATGTGCTCTGGCACTGGCACTCAGGATTGCCATGGGGTGCATGGTGTGTAGACGAGGAGAGGATGGCCAGTGTCTTGGTTTTTTGAGCTTGTCCACTTCCAGCAGACGGTAAATGCTGAAATGTCTGGGTGCAAAGCCTCTGCAAAGCCTCCAAAACTGATGTGGAAGGAGCTGGAAGCCTGACCATGGGAAGAAGGAAACCTAAGAGTGTTCACTCCTTCCATAAAGCTGCCCTTTAGAAAACTACCACTGCCCTGCTCGCCTCTGATCTGCTTTTCTGATGGCTCTTAGGAGGCCAACATGAGGCCCTGCATTTCTTCCTTTCAGGGAAAATATCTCCACTGTATGGGAAGAAGGAAGAAAATAGCAATTTATAGCTATTCCTGTGCCCAGCCCCAACTTTTCCCTGGTGAGAGCAGGGCTTCTGGGGTGGCACAGGGGCAGGCATCCCTCGCGGCTGCTGTCTGCTCTGCCCAAACCCCCGCCTTCAAAGGAGACCTGATGCATTTTCTAAAGACAAAATCACAAGCGCTCAGTTAGCTGAACGCATTACTCACGGGAAGAAACACCCCCAGCGTGAAGGCAAATTCAGGCAGGCAGCCTGGGGTGTTCGCATCCCAGATACATACAAATTACTGGCACTGCGGATTATTCACTCTCCCAGTAACACTGTGCAGGGCCTCTTTGGGAAAAAAAAAAAATCACAATTATGATGTCTGGGCAAATGGGAATTTTAGCACAGCTTAAAGCATCCAATACTCAGCCGGGGGTTGTGGGGATGGATGGGGTCAAGGTGATGATGAAAGGGGGAAGAGGTACCTGCCAGGCATGTGTGCAGCCTGCCCTTCCCTTCAGGGGCATCTCCGTTTTCCTGAGGGATCCCAAATTATTTATGGGGATCAAGCCTACAGAGGGTGTACATGGATTGTTTCAGCTGGGACCTGTATCTGAAGCCAGATGGATGGAGACGAGGTGCTAAACTTCAGCCACCCCCAGATTTTGCTTGCTCGAGTCTCTTTTATTTTCCATAGCTGAACATTCAAGGACAGATTGCCACTGTTTTCCAGGAGGGAAAACGATTCCACTCAGGCATGACAATTGAGCTTGGTGGTCCACAGGGACCACACGTGTTCAGTGAAACCCTTTTCTCTGGGCACTGGCCGGACACGGGCACACAACTGTGGCTTTAAGCTTCTCGGAGGCTGGGCATAAGGTGGCTCGACGGAGCTGGGATTAGCCAGGTCTGACAACCCTCTCTCCTGCTCCTGTCCTGTACTATTTATAGTCCAATGGGCTGTCCGGGTTGTTTCACTCTAGAAATAAGCCCGGTGCACTGCCCATCTCTCTTTTCCCTGCCTGGGAAATGGGGTGAAAATTCCAATGCTCTGCTGGAGAAGGAAGGGGGAGAGGAGAGCTCCATCACACAATCGCCTGGCTCGAGCGGCACTGGGACCTAGGATTTATTCCATCTCCATGAAGGCTGAAGTCTTCCTTAGCAAACACAGCCTCTGCCCTGCTGAGGGCAGTTCCCAGGCTGGCTGCAGCCTTTGTGTAAAAAGAGGAGATTATTTCTTGGCAAAGCAATGAAGTAGGGATAGGAAGAATAAGGGATTTATATAGCCATCCCTCCTACATGTTATCACATATGGTGTCCATCCCTGGCACATCCGGACCCAGGGTAACGCTACTGCTCCCATCCCAAAACAAGGCTGGGTCAATCCCTTTAAATGCTGTCTGGGAGCCTTCCCCTTGGAAGTTTCTTTTTATATTTTCTGGCAGTCAGTGCATTTTATGTTGCGCAAGAAATGCTGCATGAAAGTGAAAGATATCTCTCCTATCATATTTCTAAGAAAATACCAATGAACTATAACATTCATAAAAAAATAAAAGTCTCCCTTTAAGCATTAGTGAGAGGTTAGTAGCATTTTAATCTACAGGATGTGTAAGTTTTTAACCCTTAGACTATGAAGGTAAAAGTACCTTCATAAGAGTATCTAAGACCACCTGATTTAGCTGTAAAATTCACTGAAATGGTTTTACGGTCTGGGCCATAAAACTGACCTGGACTATTACTTAATTCAACATTAGTTTTCTTTTGACCTATATTAGTCTTTGGGACACAGAAAATTTTGCATTAGCCTTGTAATTGCACAGCGGACACAGGTATAAATATTCTGACCACTCCATGTTATATTTTTGATGCAAATAAAGTTCATGGTATTACCAAAGGAGATTACTTATGGTTTCCTTGTCCTCCTAGGACTTGACCCCCATCTCTCATTAAATGAGATGATGTTAATCAACCACAGATTCCTGAGCAACCAACATACGTGTTGCAGGTGCTGGAATCTGTTTTTCTCTCTTTGGCCCTTGCTGTGCTGTTTGCTCCCAGGCTAATGCAATTCCACCGCGGCAGGAATGTGGGTCAGTGCCTGTGGGGCCCTGCGAAGGATGCCCCGTGTGCCGTGCAGGGACCCCTCTTCCCCAGCACATATGAGAAAACAGCCCTCCTGCCCCACTGCCTCACTGGGGACAGCGCAAGGGCTGTGGCGCTTGGTGACCCTGCCAGCCCTGTCCCTGTGGCGCTTGGCGACCCTGCCAGCCCTGTCCCCTCCCCCCCACGCTGCCACAGGGGGTCCAAGCCCCACTCGGCCTCTCTGTGCTACTTCCCCTGGACCAGCACTTCCATTATTTCCCCTGTCTTCCCAAATCCCTTCCTTCCATCTCCCTCTATCCCTCTGTCTTCCTCCCATTGCTCCATCTCCCTCCCATCCCTCCATCTCCAATCTCTCCTTCTCCCCATCCCTCCACCTCCCTTTCACG
>NW_010267052.1:0-206 GCF_000690775.1 Eurypyga helias | reverse complement strand
TCCAGCTCTCCTATCTCTCCATCTCCCATCCCTCCACCTTCCTCCCATCCCTCAATCTTTCTCCCTCCGACCTCTGCCTTCCATTCTTCCATCTTCCACCCCTCCCTCTCTCCGTCACCCCCCCATCTCCCCCATCCCTCCATTTCTCCCATCCCTCCATCTTCCTCCTATCCCTTTATCTCCCAACCTTCCACCTCCATCTTCCA
>NW_010267051.1:0-4947 GCF_000690775.1 Eurypyga helias | reverse complement strand
GGGTTAGCGGTGGGCATGGACTCCCGGAGCCTTTTGGAGAGGGAAGCGAGAAGGGGAACCTCAGGAGTTTTGTGTTCCGGAAGGTGCGGGGGGTTGGCGAATGCAGCCGCGCGGGTCGGCTGTGCTGCCTCCTGTGAGCTGCAATCCCCTCTTAATTCTGCTGAAGAGAGAAAAAATGAATGCGCTGGAGGATAACTGTGCTGACGTTAGCAGTTATCACCCTGCAGACCTTCCGCATCAGGGACGGGTGAGGGCTGGGGACAGAAATGCTGTCTTCCTCGGGCGTGGAGATTCAGATGCACCACATCACAGGGGCCGACCAAAAACGTGTAGGAGATTTTTTTTTTTTTTTTTTTGGTGAGGCACAGGCACAAAAATATGTGAAACTTGTTGAGAGAAATCACACACAACTCCGTACAAATACATCCAGCTGATTTCCCAGCACTTTTCCAACTTTCACACAAGTTTGCATTCTGAGAGCTATTGATGGGCAGCATTAGGGCCATCTAGGCTGACCTCCTGTGTGTACAGGTTACAAAACTTTCCCCAGAAGTTGAATAAAGTTTATCTTGGAGGCAGATTCCAAACAGTGACACCTATGAGCTCACCCAAGCAAGACCTTTCAGTGTACGATTCCCTTACTGGTTAGAAATGGCACCTCCCCTGGAGGCAGCAAATCTCTGCTTCCAGCTGTTAAATTTTGCCAGGCCTTTTATAAACACACATAAAAAGGCCTCCTTTCCAGATCTCCAGGTTAAGTAACTCAACAGTCAAAACTACCCCTCCACTATTTTTGAAAATAAACTAAAAAGAGGCAGTTTCTCAAATTCCACCCTAAAGACTTTTAAGTTTCTGTTTTCAAGTTTCTTTGAACTCTCTCATGACGTTCCAGATAGTCCTACAAATGTATACACCTGAACTGTGCTCCAATTCAAATGCCGAGGACTCCATTCCCCCCTTTATTTGACATACTCCCTCCCTTTACTTCATCCCTTCACCTGAGAGAGCAAACACCAGATGGATGGATGTGACTTACCTCTCCAGACTTGGGAACAGGAGCCCCACTGCAGGACTGAGGCCGCTGCTTTTGTCTTTGCATCACCCACACCATGTCTGTTCCTCAGACCACACAGGATGCCAGCAATGTGGATCTTCTACGTACTAAGGAAAAAGACATTCAAGGCAAAGTTATAAAGATTGTTGGCGCTCAGAAAGACATGGAGAAAAAACAGTGTGTCTTGGAGGGAGCAGGTGAGCTTACTCTACAATTGCTTCTGAGTGTGAAGACAACTATTTGTGCCACTGGCACATTTCATGTTCATATCTCTGGTGCTGAGCGATTTGTGGGATCTCCCCACTGTGAATTAAGAACAAGGAGTAACAAATTGTCCTCTCAGTCAGGCACATCTAGAGAAATCCCAGCATACAGTCACTCACAAACAAACAAGTGATCTGCCTGGAGCCAGAAAATGGAACTGAAGCTGAGAACTCCTTATATTTGAAAATATTTAAGTTGGCAACACTGGGCCAAATTGACCATTGAGACAAGTATCACAATCCTCCTAAAGCAGACATGTTTCTATCGGACACAAAATTGGCCTTACCCACTCTCTATAATTTAAACCGTTGAGGAGACCAATAGGGGAGTACTTTGTGTCCTTTTCAAGCATGCACTTGTCATTAAGTAACTTTTTTTAGACAAAGAACTTTTCCCAGGAAGATGAGAGGATCTGCCGGATGAAATATTGACTCTCACAGTTCATATTAGATTCTCAAGCATCATTCAACAGCTCTGAATTGACTAATGGCCATCACGGCAAATGGATTTCCACCTTAATCTTTAGTTCTTGTCTGAATGATATTCACACACATTGTTTATCACTAATGAGCTCCAGAATATGATGTTAACAGAAGCAATTAAGGCTCAGTGTAACTGTCTGCGACACTGTACTGGAGCTGAACGTATGGTTAATGAATCACTTCCATAGTTCCAGTTTCCTTACTGCAAAATGCACTTCGGATGAGTTAAACTCAGTGCCCAGGCTGTTGCCTTTATTTTTAAGCACAAGCATTTCTGTTGAATCACTTGTGTGTGTGCAGGAGGTTGCTTATAAAAGAAAGAAGCAGACAGGTCCTTCAAAGACCTAGCCTAGGGTTTTTGGTTTTTTATTTATTGCTCAGTGATAGCTGCTACCTTCAGTGACATGTGTCGTATTTACACCACCTTTTCCTGAGCATGGCGCAGATTTACACTTCTCCTAAGGTGTTTAAGTTCAAGACAATAAAGCTTGACTCAGAGCACTGTTTAGCCAGGACTGCTAGATCCTGAGTCTTGTGCAGATAGTCATGACAGAGGTCAGGCACATGAGGACATTTTTTCAGATTGCCCGGTTGAACCCCTGCTCAAGTCAAAAGAGCGTGTCTATCTAAGCTTCGGTGAAGTGCTGGCTTCAGGGACACCTCTGCCTATAAGACCCATCCCTGTCATTTGGGAGAATTTAAAAGCTAAGACTGAGGACAAGAAGGAGAGGTAAGCATGATGCATAATTTTTTTTTGTGCTGTCCCAGCAAAGGTCAGACATACCTGTCTTTAATGAACTGTATTAAACATTGAATCTTCCAGGTACGTTGGAACTGACTCAGCTGTGCGAAGGAAACAGAAGATGCTACTTGACAGCAGCATTCCCAAGAGCGAAGATTTTCTGTAAGCCACCAATTTAATGACTTGGTCCTAAACTTGAAGCTAGAGAATTTTGATTATTGGCATCAGTAGGAACCTGTTGCAGATAAAGCTCGAATTGAAACAGCTAAGCTTTTCTATGTTCTGATATACCAAACAATCCACTCATCTAGTCCTGAAGATGAGTATCAGACAACATGATCACATACTGTAAGAAATCACTGAGACGAGCCAATGCCAGTGTGACTTTGCTTTTATCGCATATTTTGGTAGGAGGCTCAAAATCTGCCTGAAGGTGCTCTGTCAGTCCAAACAGAGAGAAAGTTAACAGTGATGAAACTCTCTTCATAGGCCAAGCTTCTTGCTTCGCTGCAACAGTGCTGGCATCCTACATCTGTGATGTTTTCCTTAAACGAGCTCAAAACAAACAGTTTGCCAGCGGGCTCACCTGGCTGGCTTGGACTGTGCTGCACTGCTGTTTCTCTCAGCCCCAGCTCTGGCTGCTGTTTTTAAAACATCCGTCTGAAATGGATGTTGAAATGTGGCTCTTCAGCTAGCAAAGTGGAACACACTTAGCTGCTGCAGGAGAATCAGACAATTTTTACCTGTCTTCACCAACAGATGTTATCATCACACCTACAAGCAGGCTTTACACTGACATTTTTGATCTGACTGACGCGTAGTACCAAATTAGTCAGCAGTTCCTTTTTTATTTTTAAGGAGTTATCTATCTAAGGATCAAGATCAAAGTGCCAAGAGCGTCATTTTGTTGCGCTGACTTGAACTGCGGTGTCACTTTAATTTGCAATCACTGAAGCAAAACCTCACCAAAAGCAAAGGAAATACTTCAGCAATTAGCCTGCACTCAGTGCTGCAGGAGTCACGCTGCTGTAGCAGCCATGCTACCCAGCTCTGAGACATCCCCGCCGCCCAGCAGAGCCCGCAGGTGAGGCTGCAGCTCTGAAACAACGGAGCCGTGTTGGTGCCCAGTGACGATCAGCATCACACCAGTGAGGTTGATGCACCGGTGACGAGAAGGGGAGACTTCCTGGGACATCTTAGAACAAAATGATCTAGAAAGTAACTTAAAGAAGTCAAGCTCGTGCCATTATTTTTTGTTTGCTTGCTTGCTTGGGTTTGGGGTTTTTTTTGAGAAGATATATAAATGGGAATTGGAAGAAACTTATTTCATGAAAGTTTTATCTTCAATAAAGGCAAGGTTATGAGTGACTTCTGGCCTTACAAGGCTTCTTGGTTTACTCAGCAGCAGACCATGTATTTCCACTGAAAGAGATTAGATGATCTGTGCTCTAAGTGTGGGGAAAAAAACCCCATTGATAGCAGTTATGCACCACGCGTAACGGCATGTGCATGGATGAGCTTCCTCCTCCACATCCAGTGTGCCTGCGCAGTCTCCTGACACACTCAGCTCCACCGCTATCCTCTGGATTCTCCAAACCTGGCTCAGTAACACAGATGTAAAGTGGAGGGGGAAAAATATTCAGTTTGGAGACGGAAAGCAGCAGAAGATCAAGCAGAGCCACTTTTGTCACTCTGCATCAGCAGGGTGTAGCACGGGATCCAAGTCATCTTGGTTGTCTACGTTACCATTGCCACTAATCTGGTTTATGGCAGAAATGTCCCCCCGTGTTGGGTGTTGGGCACTGTACAAGCAGACAGACTCATCCCCATCTCCCCAAACTTACAGTTTCTATCTAACAATGAAAGGAGCAGATAGAAGAGAAAAACCTTCTCTCCCTTTCAGGTAGAGGCAACTGAGACATCAACTGACAAAGCAGTTTGTTCACGGTCTAAGGAAACCTGGGAGACTTGGAGGCCGGATCTTCACTGGCCAAAGCCCAGGAACAAATGGGCAGGCACCTCCTTTTAGGGCCACCAGCAGCACAGACCCCCAGGACCTTCAGTGCCTGAGGAGGCGGGTGCCTACAGCACCCCTGTGCCAAACAGACACCAGAAATTCTAGAGAAGTCCCCAGGGTTTGTTTGCCCGTTACGATGGGTCTGAAGAAGAGGGTCTGAGCCCTTCCCAGGCCACTGCACCAGGCGGGAGAGCCGCTGTCTACTGAGCCCTTGGGAAGGTCTGCCATCCACCTGCAACACCCGTTTCTCCAAGATGCCAGAAGCTGAGCACCAAACACCCCACGCCAGCCCTTGCCACTGGGGGGGCAGACGCCGGTCTGGAGCAGAGACACCCCCCAAAATTCTGAGGCCCCCAGTGAGGGCGTGCAGCCGTCTCCCCGCAGCGGC
>NW_010267050.1:608-13821 GCF_000690775.1 Eurypyga helias | reverse complement strand
CATTCTGTGATTCTATGATTTTGAGGTGTTTGCACTATTAGCGATAGGTCCGGCGCCGCCAAACGCGGGGCCGCAAGCGCAATTTGCTCGCAAGCGGGTTCTTTGTGGGGAGCTGTTCTTTTGAGCAACCGCCGTCGCCAAAAAATTCTGCAAACACGCAAAGAGCCAGTTGGCAATTAAGCACTAACAATAGTCCCGCTGATTATCCTGTTTACGCCGAACGCATTCAGCAGTATGCACTGCGGCGAGACCGCACCCACGGCCAGGATAAAGGGACTCGCAGCGCTTCTGTGCTGGCAGCTCTACTGAACGCTCAGATAAAAAGAAGAAAAGCATTTAGCGTAAGCATTCAGTGTTCTGTGCATATCTAAGCATTTCCATTTTGCACATTAGAAGCGTTTCTATTCTGCGCGGCGTAAGCGCTGACTCAAACGCAAACAGCGCGGTTTTCACTTCTTGCCAGCGTCGCCGGTCGCTTTCAGCAGAGACAGAGCCTGGAAGATACCGAGCAAAGGCACGGACCGCTCAAACCACTGCTTCCTTCTGCCCTTCCCACCGCCGACAACTCCGGCTGCCGGGCACGGCACAAAGCAGGCGGGTTCCCAAAATTTCAGAAGACTTCGACGCGGTCTTCCCACTGCATCGGCCAGCTCCAGATGGAGCCGCAGGCTGCCGGGCCCCATGGAAAACATGTGGATTGACAGAACATGTTCACTACGACCATCAAGAAAGCAGGTTACCTCCGCTAACGCATGTTGCTGCAGACTGAGCTTGAGCCAAAAGCATTTCCATTCCAGCCGGAGCTAGCGCCGCGTTCCCGGAAACGCGCTCGTAAGGCTTAATGCTGCTGGAGGGACGCGAAGACAAAGTGTTTGCTTGCGAGCAAGACGTACAAAATGCCATTAGCAAAGCTGCCAGAGGGAATTCTAATGCCATATTCATCTCAAAGAAACTGTCGTCGGCCGTATCTTCCTAGTCGAGTGGTTGCTAGTCCTCCAGAGTCACTTCCAGAAGACGGGGGAAACCCGGTTACGGGAAACAGCGGTATCTTTGTCAAAAAACAGCGAGCAATTAAATCTCCCTGACACACGGAAACGCGTATTAAAGCTAATTATTGTACATCGGTCAATGTAATTGCAACTCAAATGCAACATGGGCCACGTAATTAGTTGGCACTAATGGAAACCTCATAATGCAACAACCGTACTACAAAACTCTGCACCGAGGGCATTTCCGCACCACACCGGGAAGTCACGCTGCTCTGGCCGAATTTAAGGAGCCCTTTGCCAAGGGGAAGACGGATGGATATTCCACCCCTCTTCCCTGATACCTGGAGTTAGTGAGGTCCTCACACCTAAAGGAAGGTTCCCCCATGCCCCAGCCCAGAGAAAGCTCTTTGGGCGCCGTCGAGCTGCCCGGGACCTGCTGCAGCAAGAGCTACTCCCAACACCTTGTACTGACAGGACAAGGGGCAACGGGTTTAAACGGAAAGAGGGAGATGGAGATGGAACATCAGGAAGGAATTCTTCCCACAGAGGGTGGGAGCACTGGGACAGGTTGCCCAGAGAAGCTGTGGATGCCCCATCCCTGGGAGTGTCCAAGGCCAGGCTGGATGAGGCTTGGAGCACCCTGGGCTATGGAAGGTGTCCCTGCCCATGGCAGGGAGTGGGGCTGGGGGGGCTTTGAGGGCCCTTCCCACCCAAACCATTCCATGATTTGGGCACATCAGGTTATCAGCTTTGACAGCCTCGTTAATACACACGACCAAAAAACGTTTTGGTTTCCCTTTTGCTGTTCTCGTTAGCTCAGTTTCTTTCCATATAGCCCTCCCCACTGCGAAACTGCTTACACAACTCCAGGATACCCTCAGAGAGGGCACGGCAACATTTCCCAGCCTTCAGCTGGCTACTGGGCCAGCTTCACTTCAATTCATACCCCTTGGCAATGCTCAGACACTCTGCCAGAGCAGGAACAGCGGGAAGATCAGGGAAGATTTGCAGCTGCAGCAAGTGCAGCTCATCCCACCAGCACATCCAGAGCATTATTAACTCCTCGGGCAATGACAGCAGAGTGGCAGAATTCAACAAGCATCTCTGCTGCACCTGGTACCTACTGAAGGACAAGAAGAACCATGTGCTAGTGAAAAACCACACTCTACAAAGCCTAAAACACTGGGCAGAAAACAAGCACTATTTTGTTGCAGGTTTCAGAGAATTGGTCATTAGTGTTAGTTAACTATTAAGTATTTTACACCTTCTGATAGGTGGATTTCTCCAAGTAAAAAAGCAGTTTCACCTTCTGTGAAGGACATGGTTCAAAGACCAGGTTTTGGCTGCAATGGCAGATCTTTTTCTGATGACAGAGGACTAATACTGGGCTGGGTGCAGCACATAACCCTACCCAACCGTGCAAATAAAGGCCAGCACGTGCCTAGTGTCACCTCAGTGACCATGGGTGTAGAGCACCCTACGAGCCAAGTCTGCAAGCACAAGAGATTTGACAGGAGAAATGCTGAATTTACTAGGAAAATTCTTTGTGAGGCAAGTTCTTCTCCGAGCAAACAGCCATCATTCCTTTGTAAAGGCTGATTATTTGCAGGTTCCAACAGCTGTAAGACAAGTTTAACATTTTGTCTGTTTTTTTTTCAGTTGCAGAAATCTGCCCAGTTCCTCAGTGGTTTTGAGCTTGTAATCTGACATCACCATTTATCCATCAGTAGCATGCTCTGGCCTAATAACTGATTGGTTTAACACACATTTAATGACCTATTTCAAGCAGGTACAAATTAACCAAACCACCTTTTGCCATCTGCTCGGAGGTACAAATTCCCACTTTGAGGTGATAAAATATGGTGATGTGACATTTCCACAGTAGCTGCAGAAAAGCCTGGGTGGGCACGGCCCCCAGAACACAGCCCACCTCACCTCCACGGGGAGACGACACCAAATACACCGAGCTTGTGGAACTCCCCAAACAGAAGCCGGTCCTTTGGAAAATAAAAAGCCACCACCGCTCTGGGGAAGTGGCTCTGGATGTGCCACGACCTACACTCACCACGATCAGAAAATAGGGAGGAGGAAGGGAAGAGCTTACACATCTGTTTCCAGCAAGGGAACTAGGTCACTCGAGAAGCAATTAACTCACCACCACCATCTCCTTCCCCCCAGCCACGGCGCATCAGACCCTAAAGCACCTGATGGGCTGGGACGTGGCTGCACAGAGGCACCCGGTCACAGGACCAACACCCCCTCGTTGGAGCGGGGTGCAGAACAACCTTCTGAAACGACAGTTTTGCAGATGCTGCTAGTTAAAAGTTAGCTGAAGTTCTAATTAACACAAAGCAGAACTATCAAACGAAAAGCTTCAAGCTCCTCTGCAGCCTAAAGGCCACCTGCGCGTTACCGGGGGATGGATAGAGAGGATCTTAAACTTCAGCGGGTGTCCTAGTTGCACAGGCTCAGATATTTAAATATATGCCTGAGCAAGCAACCTAGAAAGACTTAATCCCAATTATTCCAGCTGAACTGTTGCCACTGAAGCACAAGTAGAATAAGAAACCACCACAGAGTTATTACAGCAAAAGCTGATTTAACCACCAGCTCTGGAAACATTCATTGAGGCCGTCAACAGGATGAGGAGACTTCACAGAAGGGCATCAGCCTCCCAAACTAACCCAGAACACCCTGGCTGCTTTGGAAAGGCAGGATTGACCTGGAGATGTTACGTGAAAGGCTGATAATGCAGAATTCAAAGGCACAACCTGGCATCCACGGGCACATCTACCACAGGGTGCAGCCAGTGGGTTGCTCCTACCTGTAAGTAACCCGGTGCCTCTAGTAGGGAGTGAAAGGAGCAAACACGCAGGCAAAACATTCTCTTCTCACCAATACTGGTGAAGACGTTTCTTCAAGATGCTGTACCCACACACCCCTGTGCCCAGAGCAGAGTATTCTCCTGAAGTTTCTCCAACAGCTTTCGATATTCAGGGACAAAAATAAAATCAACCTGTTTTCTTCTGGATGCTACAGGCTCCCTTTTGCATCTAGAAATTCAGCGTATTCACTCTTCATTCTCTTCCAACCCCACAGACAGCCTGTAAATCATTACTTTATATGGCAGGGCATCCAGAGGCTCCAGCCAGGGTCAAGGCAACGCCTAGAAGAGAGATGCTGGCTCCAGAATGGTTCTCAGTCCAGGTCTATCAAAACAGCCTTTCGGCAGATGCTACAGTGCTCCCTGTTTGTGCAAAATAAACTGCTCAGTCAATGTCAACAGCTTCTCGGCTGCTGTTCCCCCTGGCAGGTTAATTATTGGTCCACCCAGATGATCTCCTTCACCATATTAACTGATGCAATGTCATTCAAAGCATATTAAATTCAGCAATATAGCAAACCTAAAAGTTTGAATAATTCATGAAGGAGGAAAAAAAAGAAGTCTACACAAAGCTGAGAAATTTTTTGCAAACATCATTCTTCCACCCACCACCCTCCCCTGTGTTTTTTTAAACCAATACTGAACTTGGGGGCAATTAATATCCCATACAGCTCTAACAGCAGCACAATAATTTTTAGCGTCTCTTTGAAACCACCGTTTGATACCATCCATCACCCGCAGAAAAACACAGCTCAAGACAGGAGACCATGAATAACTCTGCTTTTTTCTCCAGGATTCAATCTAGACTCCTTCTAAATATGTGTAATGCCTAAACTACATTAACACATTAAAGCTTTGTGGATGGCCATCAGTGCTTCTGCGGCTTGATTTCATCTGTCCCTCACAATTCAGATCTTCAACTACTTTCATCCTAAAGAAAAAAAAAAAAGATGGCTCCACTTTAAATAGAAAACCTCCTGATGCTCACGTAAGCAGATTGCTGAGCGTGTTTAAGAGGATATATATTTAAAACCTGGCAGCAAAACTTTATTCCCCTACTAAACAGCAGCATTCTCTCCCATTCTATTGCCTCGATGTTAATAAAAAGCATATTCTACGATCAGTTAAGCTTGGAAAAAAGTCTGGGAAGGATGAGGAGTTTGACAAGTCAAACAATTCCGGAGTAGACTTGGAGAATGCAGCAAGCGATAGAAGAGCGAGCGCTTTAAGCGAGCGATAAGAAAGCCAACCCCGCACCACGAGGGATTGATTCAGCGTGCTTGAGTTTCACTCCAGCTGCACAAAGCCTAGAAAGGCCCGGTGCAGGAACACAAGATGGATGCTTTTTTGCAAACACCACCTTAATTTCCAAACAAGTTTGTCTGTCCGGTTTAAAAAAAAAAAACAAAAGCGTTTCCTACTTCTGACAGAAGATTTTTAGATGCTCGTTCAGTAGCGACAAGGGCATTTCAGACGTTCTGTGCCCCACAGTCCTGCTGCACAAAGCGATTGGAAATGACAGACCGCATCCACCAGCGCAGCCTTGACGTTGGGTTCGTACTTCCAGCTCTGAGCGAGCCTCGGCAGATGCACAGGGCTCACCCCGGGCTCAGCAAATCTGGGGCCAGAGCCTGAAAATCCAAACTTAGCGATTTCGGATTGAACACGCGAGAACATCATGTATTAATTATTGGGCAGGAGTTTAAAGTTTCCTTTAATCATTTTGAAATGCTTTGAAACCCCATCTGGTACAGCAGCTCGGGAAGAGCTTTTATCTTTCAGCTGTAACGCAGGAGACACACTGCAAACCCCAGATGAGATTTTTCTACCTTCCAGTTTTGGCATCTCTCCTTTGGAACCGGGTTTCCTAAGTTAGGTTAAAAATCCTGCTCTTGGACGCTACCAAGCTCAGGCTTACAGCACGGATAATTATAGTCTACGTACAGAAGAAGGTGATTAACACACTTCACATAAAAACAAACAGCTAGGCTAATAGCACGCGGACCTGCTCTCACGCACCACCCTACCCGGAGTAATTCCCCCTTGACAGAAGCACTTACACCGGAGTAATTTCTGGATACCATGGTAACATAACTACAGCTCACCGTGTCTCGCCTTTCATGAAATTCCTGCAACTACTACCTCTCCAAAGTGAGACTTTTCACCCCCTCCACCCTACTCCCCCCCTCCAGCATCCGTCAGAAGTTACGGAGATTACTTACCATCTAAACAGGGGAAAATAAAACCTCTGGAAATGGGGTTTTGGGCACGACAGCCCCTCCAACCAAGGAGCTCAGCGCTGCCCGCGCACCCTGAACAAGCTGGCGGAGTCCCCGGTGCCGAGCAGCCGGCTTCCCTTCCTGCGGGCAGGCTGAACCAGGACCCCTCCTGCAAACCCACGGCCATATGCCTGCTGCAGCTGCAAGTTATTAGGCTGGATGAACGTTAACCATTTCGGCATCGACAGCAGGCGAGACGTTCCAAATGCCTGACAGAAATGCCAGCCCCAGAGTTAACCCAAACCAGACGTTTACTAAGCAGGGAACAGGGAGAATCTGCTCCTTCCTTACCTTAAGCAAAGGGAGGTCTCTGAATCCTAATGCATCTCAGATTTTTCAACTTCAAAAATACATCGGTTGGCGAATTGAAGTGATTTCCCTCTCGGCTTTCCTACAGCGGAGATGTGGAGAGAAGAGGAAAAAAAGGAAAAAATTGAAGTATTTAAGGACCTGCAACAGCCATCGGAGTTGAATTTTTCCCCCTCTATCTGTAAAAATCCTCTTACTCAGTCCTGCCTGCTCTTAAGACAGCACTGCTGACGAATTTCAAGGCTCAGCTCTTGACATGCAGAATCACTGAAGGATCAAGAGCATAAATGTCACTTCCTCCCGGCAGCACATCAACTGCGAAGGCGCCTAATCTGCTCTCCCCGCCGCAATCCTACCCAACTGAAGAGTAAATCCTGACATCTGCCTCACGCGCGGCTTTCATTAGACGTTCCTGAAGAATTCCAATTTGAAGCCCCTATCGAAAGGATCCCAGTTTTAGCTGAGCCATTATGTAGTTTCACTTGAGAAACTGCGCGAGTGGAAGAATATAAACTGAAAAGCTAATAAAACAGAAGGCAAAGACTAACCTTGAAACCAATTACAGCTGGCTACGTCGGAGCGGCAGCAGAGGCTCTGGAATTATTAAATGAGCTTCAGAAGAGATTTAACTAACCAATTCCATCGTGACCGCTTTCTTTATGGTACGCACGCCAGTCCCAAACTATTCGCTAAGGTTTTTCCATCTCCTTTATTGCTTTTGCATATTTCCCAATCAAATCCAACAGGCACAAACCCTGCGGAGGCTGGAAGATTATTTTGGGGGGGGGAGGGGGCAGTATTTCATAACGCAGAGACCTAAAGTTCCTTAAAACAGAAGTTAGAGATCGTGAACGCAACACCCCAAATACTTGCTGTACGTGGAGCGGACGGCAATCAGGACACCAGCATCGACTTGAAACACCATATAATTAACTCCGAAAATGGCATTTTAATGGGCTCTGCTCTTCCTCAACTTGGCAATAGCGTGGATAATTACTCTCTTATTAGCTCTCTGCATCCTTCCCTCCAATTTAAAATTAAACAAAAACTCTTCTGTTGGAGTTTGCCTTGAAGAAGTCTCGTTTTAAAAGGATTACCCGCCGCTGAAAGCAAACGGGATTCCATAAAAGGAGGCTTGTTCATGCACTTGAAGTCTATTTTTTAGGTATCTAATACACACCTGGATCTTTTAAAAATCTGTTTGAATTTTCTTACCGAATTAGCTCAATAAAAGTAAATTTTATCACCCATTAAAATGTATGCCAACGCAACTTGAGCCTGCACAGTATTTCTTCCTATAATCCCCTTGCTGGAGGCTCAATTTAATAAACAAAGGCAGCTCTAATAATTCAAATCTTACTTTCAAAGATGTGATGTGCCTGTCAGAAGCTTTCTGCACCACAGTCAGTACATTTCTTCAGCCTCTCTCCAAGGCTTTGCATACGTTTAAGCCTGCGTCTTGCCTTTTGAATGCTGATAACTACTGTTTCTTTTCTCTCCTTTTCAAGGATTGAACGCAACCACAGACGTTTTTATTAGTGCATCATGCACCATTAAATTGTCAGCTTGTCTTCCACCATTCTCTTTAAAAGAAAAAAAACATACGTGGCCTTGAAAACATCTTTACAACAATCTACTAATTTTCTTGGCACTGAGTTATAAACCGAAGCAAACAAAGCCAGAATCCGACCAGCAAAGCACCGCATGTATTTTCCTTACAGCCAGGGTGCAGAAGACGAGAACCGCTCCACATCTATTTTTAAAGACCGAGCAGGACGTTCACGTAACATCTACCAGAAAGCCCTTCGCTTGGCTCACCCCAGAGACCTATTTTCATTATTCAAGAGCTCACCCTGCCGCCGTCGAGTGCCAAGGCGAGAACGCCTCCGTTGTGCGCTCCGGTCCAACTCCCAGAGCAGAAATACAAGTTCTTAAGAGGAGAAAGCAGTGATATTTTTGCCCGAGACAGCCCTCCATACACGAGGGATGGTGCCAGCACATGTGCTGCATGTCCCACAGTGAGACGATGATGGCTCAGAATCTCTGCAGTTACTTCCTAAGGATGCTCTTCGGATTTTTAATGCCGCCCTTAGTTTTTATCCATATTCCCACCTGGGAGCGAATCAGCTCTTTGTTCGTACACTCCAGCTTCCTTCTCTCAAACCAACCCAAGTGCCCAAAGCTTCCTTTGACGGGGCAGTGCCGTGGCACTTTAACAAGCCCTGCAGCCCTAACTTAAATGGCCAGCGTGGCAGAAGTTCGGTTCCTGCCCAAATCGTACCCGTTTAGAGGATCCTACCCGTAAAAATCTTGTACCTTGTCTCTCACAACCAAGTTCTAAAAGTAATCAACCTGTTTGAGATGTTTCACTTCAGAGGCACAAGACCTGCTGGCACTTTGAAACTGCACATTGCCCTTATCCCCACACCTCTTCACCGAGGAGAATTCCGCTTTAAAATCCTGGTAAAATTCCACACACCCTCGTAGCCCTGTTCAACAAAGATCCCCTCGTTCCCCGCTGTCCCCAAACGGGGACCAAGCTGGTTTGGTACAAGGGGTCAGCAGAGAGTAAACAAGGAGCATCCTTGGAACAGCTTGGACACAGTGGGGAGAGTCAATCCAGCCAAGTTATGTTGCCGCCTGCTCCTGGCTTGCGGAAAGAACAGCTGCAGAGCCTGGAAATAAACCCAGGAGACTGCCGGAAGGCTGAGCACGAAGCAGCCAAGCAGGTGCCTTACCCCCGGTGCTCTCGCAAGGCGAGAGGCGGCTCATGCGAGCAGCTTGTGCCGGGGGCTAGGCGAGGGCGTCGCTCCAACGGCGCAGAAATTCCCGCGCGTCCCATCAGAAGGGCGATCGAGATCTCAAAGCGGTCACTCAGCCGGCTCCATGAGGACCGCAGGAGCTAGAGGGGGAGAGGGCAGAAACAGCAGGAGAAGGCACAAGTGACACAACGCGTCCCCGAGGGATGGAGGTGGCTGGTTTCTGTTCGGAGGAGCCCAAAGCCGGGAGCGGTGGCCCAAGCTGGCAGCCCGTTCAGGAGGCCCCTCAGCAGGACGCCAGGTGACTTGCAGGCTGTGGGCAAAATTCACGGGTGCACAGTTGCGCATTTATCAGGAGCTCTGACAAGTGTATAAAACGAAAGATTCCTGACCATCAGGAGGGACAAGTTTTTACTCCCTGGTCCGAGCCATCTGCTTCGTTTTAAGCCTTGCTCCGCTCCGCTTCACTTCGCCAAGCTCAGCGCTGAAACGACGCTTTGGATTCCTTTTGTTGTATTTCTGTTCGGTAGGTCGTTAATACACGTCCTGGGCAATTAGCGGCCTTTGCTTGCAACCTGCAATTTCAGCCCCACCACGGCAGCGTTATCAGATGATGTGTTAATCACCCGCCGTGTCTCAGCACGGTGTTACCCCGACGGCACGAGCTGGTTTCCAAAGGACAAAACAAATAGCCAGGCAGGCAGATTTCACACAATCGATTCCAACCTCCCGACGGAAGATCAAATCTCGTTTCTAGATATAGGCCAACGCTTTATAAAACACTGTGGGAAGGCAACAGCTCAACCCACAATTAAAACAGCAAGGACTTGCTTTGTGCCTTTTTTAGTTAATTTTATTTTTACTACTGAATTTAAGTTTTGTATTATTATTTTAATTTTTTAAAGAAGAAAGACAAAAGGAGTACTTGGAATGACCCACAGCTTGCCTCGGGGGGTACAGACTTCCCAGTCGCGGGGTAAGACTGGACAACAGCCTAACTCCAGCTTTGCACAACGTTTAAGATGCTGCCCGCAGGAACCTCGTGCAAAAGAACAAGGCTTTACCATCTTTGATAACAAGCGTTTTGACCGTAGGCAAAGCTAATAAGGGGACAGGCTAACGAAGGCTACAGAGGAGACGAGAACTCAGCCTCACCAGGAAGGACTTCAAGAGGAGAAGCGACAGGATCACATCCTCAGGTTGTCAGGATGCATGGTCCGAAACCAGTTTAACTGATTCTAAGGGGACAGGCTAACGAAGGCTACGGAGGAGACGAGAATTCAGCCTCACCAGGAAGGACTTGCAAGAGGAGAAGCGACAGGATCGCATCCTCAGCTTGTCAGGATGCATGGTCTGAAACCAGTTTAACTGATAATGTTCACATTACTCTGATGAATCTACAGAAATAACATTCCCTCTTCATGCCCAGACAGAAGGGTGTTATCTCGTTTCTGTTAGACAGAACAGCAGGGCTCCTTTCCTTTGGTGATCAGAATTTGTTTTTAATAAAGCCCAAGATTATTAAGAGAAGAAAAGCAAATCTCTGCCCTGCTTCCCACTGCTGCATATTTCTGACACCCAGCCTCAATTACAGGCACAGGCCGGACGCACCATCCCTTCTCTTAAGGGCCTGTAGTGACAGGACAAGGGGTAACGGGTTTAAATTGAAAGTGGGGAGGTTTAGATTGGATATCAGGAAGGAATTCTTCATGGAAAGGCTAGGGAGGCACCGGGACAGGTTGCCCAGAGAAGCTGTGGATGCCCCATCCCTGGGAGTGTCCAAGGCCAGGCTGGATGAGGCTTGGAGCACCCTGGGCTATGGAAGGTGTCCCTGCCCATGGCAGGGGGGTTGGAACTGGATGGTCTTTAAGGTCCCTTCCAACCCAAACAATTCTACGATTCTCCAAGCTGCACTTTAACATTTTCCCCATCCGAGTCAAGAATCCGACAGGTTCGAGTCCCAGAGTCCAGACCAGGCATCCCACACGGCCACAACCCCCCGATCAGAACTGCTGCTCCCACACAACGCCCGCTACCAACTTGCCCCTCTAAATGTGTCGTACCCCTCTATCAAGATGAATCATAGAATCACAGAATGGTTTGGGTTGGAAGGGACCTTAAAGATCATCTAGTTCCAACCCCCCTGCCATGGGCAGGGACACCTTCCACTAGACCAGGTTGCTCCAAGCCTCATCCAGCCTGGCCTTGAAGACATCCAGGGATGGGGCACTTTTTCCACAACTCAGTGTTTCTGTCACCTCCCAGCTGCAGGGGACGGCGGCACGGACAGTCGGCAGAGCGACGTGGAAGCTGCGAGCTGGTGTCTCAGCCAAGGTGCCAAAAGCCAGCGAAGACTGAGTGTTTAAGGTTGTGCATCACCCTGCTAGAAGAGGGCAGAGGAGAGGAGGTGCAGGCTCCACGTTTCCCAACACGTCTGTCATTTATTAAGAGCACTTTCCCATTGAAATAAGGTGGTTAAAATGGTAGCACCCAGTTAACTGCTCAGCAGGAGGACGGCATTAATATTCATGAAACATTCAAAGCAGACAGGGGATTCTTAATGGTCTGAACCCACACAAAACAAAGCTACACTAATACCATACATTCCCCACCCCCCAAATATTTTTAAAAACCCAATCAATATGCACTTCAGTAGCTCACCTGGGTTCTGTTCCCTTTTCTGCCCATTTAAACCCCTGTGTTCTGCCTTTCCCAACTCTGTTCCTGGTCAGAAAGGAATTTCTGGTCCCAACTCAAAGCCCACAGGTTTAGCCTCGACTACCCCAGGCGATGGCGGTTGCAGAAAGTCCCTCAACTTGAGCAACCGCAGCAGTAAAACTGTCCCATTCCAGTGTTCAACCCCAAGGCGGCTCTTCTGACTGACACATAGTGCAAAGCTGTCATTTAGGGTTAAAAAACCCCAAAACCAAACCAGGAAACCGAGTTGTACTTGGATATCGCGGAGCGGTTTGCGATGCACAGAAGTGATACGGACCTGCTGCAGTCAGAGCGAACCATCGCGGGCAGGAGAGGAGCGAGTGCCTGCAGAGGGCACTCGGATGCCGGGAGAACGAACTGGTGCTCCGAGGGCTGGAGCCCCTCTGCCCTGGGGACAGGCTGGGGGAGGTGGGGGGTTCAGCCTGGAGAAGGGAAGCTCCAGGGAGACCTCAGAGCCCCTTCCAGTGCCTGGGGGGCTACAAGAAAGCTGGGGGGGCTTTTCCCAAGGGCAGGGAGTGACAGGACAAGGGGTGACAGGTTTGAATGGAAAGAGGGAGATGGGACATCAGGAAGGAATTCTTCCCACAGAGGGTGGGGAGGACTGGGACAGGTTCCCAGAGAAGCTGTGGCTGCCCCATCCCTGGGAGTGTCCAAGGCCAGGCTGGATGAGGCTTGGAGCAACCTGGGCTATGGAAGGTGTCCCTGCCCATGGCAGGGGGTGGCACTGGGTGGTCCTTAAGTTTCCTTCCAACCCAAACCTTCTATGATTCCACGAAACCTGCCATGTGCCGGGACAGCTTGGCCAACACCTCCTTGGACCAGCACAGACCAGCTCTGCCTTTACCCCTCAGGCAGTCACACACAACACGACTGACCCAAGGTCTAATTTCAGGCTCTCCCAGCCACAGCAAAAGGCCGCTGCTTCCAACTCCCGTTTGGAAGGGTCTCTGCAAGCCCACACACTGGGCTCAGGTGGGTTTGCTTTGACAGCAAAGGTGGGAGGATAAGAACCCCCACTCCAGTCCCCAAGGAGTCCTTGCACTCTGGGAAACTGTTTAAGGGGGATGTGTGCTGTCAGTCACACGACGACTGCTGGAGGAAGGGGGAAGCAAAGTCCAAGTCAAGCCAAGTGTCTTGGCAGGTGGGTTCTGCACTGCAGCATCTTGCAAAGAAAGCTTAGATCTTCTTGGCCAAGCAGACAAACTTTATAGCAGCAAAATTTGAAATTCACTGTCAAGCAGGCAGGGAACTTGTTAACAATCCCCTGGGAATTAA
>NW_010267050.1:0-549 GCF_000690775.1 Eurypyga helias | reverse complement strand
AACATAAGGGCTGACACCAGCAGGACCAGTTTCAGTTGCAGTTACTTGGGGGAAAAAAAGCATTTTATTGGGCAATGGTCCTTCTCAAGCAAGAAATATCTTGCCACAGAGTATTACAGACAGTCATTTGGAAGCAGCTGTCACAGCAAGCATGAAGCCCACAGTCAGAGCGCTCACCTCGGAGCTAAGGCAGCGAGCTGCACGCCTTGGCTTGCGCACAGTGCAACATCCGTGGGGTGAGCACCGCGCGCTGTGGAACCCAGGGAAGGTGCAATGTTTACACAGAATCGCAGAGGAATTTGGGCTCAAAGCCCCCCCAGCCCCACCCCCTGCCATGGGCAGGGACACCTTCCATAGCCCAGGTTGCTCCAAGCCCCATCCAGCCTGGCCTTGGACACTCCCAGGGATGGGGCATCCACAACTATACACGCGCTATGAAAAAGGAAGATTGACAGTTGTATTTCTTCTATTTACACAGATTTACTAACATATTTGCAGGACAGGTTTTTTAGGATCAGATAGGTGGATTTAAGGCAAAATCAGAAAGCT
>NW_010267049.1:0-2316 GCF_000690775.1 Eurypyga helias | reverse complement strand
TGGCCTTGTTAAACTCCATGAGGTATATTAGTAGGGTTTCGAGATAAACAACACACCTCGGGTGTGTACTGGCTGTGTGACTATTACTTAATAATTGCTCTTGCTTTCTTAATATATTCTAATTAAATGCCTGAAACATTTGTTAAAAGAATTAATGTACTAATAGGAATTTAAATCTGAATTTATTACTTAGTTAAAGGTGAGATAATGGTTGAGCAATTATATTAATCAATCGCTTACCTCAACAAGTGTTCACTAGTACATATGCAGAGTGTGATATTAAACAAAAATAATTGCTTTATTATATAGTGTAACATTTATCAGATATATATGCACTGGAAATTTGGAAACTTTCTCATTTCCTCATTTTTAGTTTCAGAGTGCTCTCAAAAAAATAAAATGAGGCAACATTAAAAATGACTGCTAAGCTCAGGTTTTTCTCTAAGTTCTGTACGTACTTTCTCAGATTTTAAAATACTCCTTTTAGCTAATGAATCAAGTTAAGGATGAGTTCCCAAGCAAAAGTCAGGCAAAATTCTTATAAAACTTTATGATACACATCTTGATTAACACCTAAAAAAAATAATGTAAAAAGAAAATAAACACCCTACAAAACCCAAATGCATTTCATTTGTGTGACCAGAGATCAAAGGTGTAGGGATTTTTCCACCTATACCTGCAGAAGAATAGTTGCACATTTGGTATAAGTTGCACATAGTCATGGACTCAAACTTTCTACTGAACTTGTGTTCCCGTTTTGAAATACCAACAAAGAGGAAAGTGTATGCATTTAGAGAAGAAGGGTGCTCATGCTATCTCTACGGAATGCAGTGTACACTGTTTCCATCCGACTTAGGGTGTTCACCTTAAAAGTACAGATTATCTTGCCCATAAGGATGGAAAGCGTATCTTGGTTTGAATAAAAACCAAATACCTCAAGGGCACTACTGCCCTTCTGCTTTGTCACTGAACCCAGGAGTGCAGAAGACCGAGCATCCTCACTCACCATTGTCCCCTCCTCATGGGAGCCAGCGTGAACAGTGAGGTTGGGGAGTCACAGGCGGAGCAGTGCTGTTGTGGCTCCCTTATCAACCTCTCATCTGTCTTGGCCCAGTGCTTTTCCTGGTACAGCTTTAACTAATCAAAATGAGATTGTCTCGCAACTATGCAGCTGCCAGCAGAGCAATCTAGTCACCCTCTTTTTGCATTTCTACCAACACTAGTTTGATACAACTAAATCCTGTTTGTTTGGGGTTTTGTTTGTTTGGTTGGTTTGTTTTGTTTTGTTTCTAATATAGTGCAACACACCTACTTGTGAGGACCTGTTAGCATTCACCGTACCCAGAAAGTTTCTACATAGACGAAGGGGCTCTGTCCCTTGAAAAATACATGCAACTTCAAGTAGAAGACTGCAGATACAGGCCTCCCAGAGGATCCTTCTTACAAGCACATCAGCTCTAAAAAGACTGTAACATTCCAGCTCGCTTTTAGAACACCTTTGGGCCTTTCACTATGCCCAGTGTTACAGCTTGCACCTTAAGGCACCCAGTAATCCCCACAATTTAAGGACACCATGGAGAAAGAAATGTCTTGGTCCAAGGCCCCTTTATTGGCCCTAAATCTTTGACCAAGTTAGATGAAATGAACACTTCAGGAAATGCAGGACAGCTCTTTCTGGAACCATGAAATTTGTACACAAAGGCATCTGAAACACTGGGTTTTTTTCTAAATTACCACCATTCACCCTGAGCTGTGAGACTTCTTTCTTTCGAAAGTATCTTGAAAACACATAAGGGAAGTTACAGTTCAAAGCAAATTGTTGAACTGGAATGAGACAATTGTAGATCGTTTAAAACATTGTTTTGTTCTTTATTACACCACATTGAGACTTAAAGTATTCCTTCATTATTTAAAACTGAAAATTGAGACTTGGCATTGACATAGTCCACAGTGATAGACACCTTCATACAACCTTTAAGAAAAAATCCTACCAGTCATAAAACTAAGTAAATGACTATGTTATCAAATGTTTATGATCAATGAAACTATATGAACACCTGATTTTGAATTCAGTGACTGATTCAGAAAAGAGATTTCAAAGTTTCAGATGGTGAAAATGGAATATTTTGACATGAAAACCAATATTTTTTTAGATCTTGTTTCTAATATATTTAGTTTTAATTTTTTAATTCATTTTTTAATTCATTTGAATTTCAAAGAACGAATGTTATTCTGAAATTAAAAGTCGACATTCATTTATGGAATAGTAAATCTCAAAAAAAAACTTTTCCTTGATTTTTGTTTGTTTGTTTGTTT
>NW_010267048.1:3648-12702 GCF_000690775.1 Eurypyga helias | reverse complement strand
ACCCAGGTGCAGGACCTTGCACTTTTGTTCCACAGCACAGCACATAAAAATATAGGTGACTATTGAGATACTTCTGTGTTATTCCTGCTATTTTCAGGTGCTCATCCGACGCCTTTCTCAATGTTTTTTAAAGAAGACGCTTTATGTTGGGCCAAATCCCTGGGTGAGAGATGTATGAGGTGTTGGAGAAAGGCAGGACTGTTAGCAGAGCCGGTGTCTGAAGCTCACCAAAGGAAGAGCGATTTTTTGGGAGTCTGGGGAAGGGGAAGTGTGTGTATGGCCTGTGCAGTTAATTACGGGCAGCATAAACCAATCCAATTGGAGAACGCCGTACATCACTTGTTCTAAATGAGTTGTTTTAACAATTTCTGCAAAGAAATAATGCTGTGGAAAGTCAAAAGAGACTATTACACGCTACATTAAAACTGTTCCTAAAGAGCGCAGCAGCCCGTGGTGAGAATCCCACAACTCTGGTATTTTTAAGCGGAGCCCTTCAATTAAGCTGGAAACGCTCCGTTCACATCTTCATGGAAGTGAATCAGTGCAAAGCAGAAACCCACCAGAGAGACTCTAAAATTTGCCATTCCCTTTTTTTCCTAGGAGGACAGGACAGAAATCGCTTCGGCATCGACAGTTTACTGTGATGCCGCTGTACGTGTGATGTAAGCGATGCTAACGCAGCCTGCGATGCCAAGGGAATTATTGGGATGTTAAAATACAAAAGGGAGGAGGAGAGAAGAAATCACTCTCCGATCATTCTAAGGGAGACAACAGCATCAGGGGACTGGGAACATTAGGTCTGCATTTATATGCTTAATTCACGTCAGGTTTTGCCCTACATACCAGGAGTAAGAGCCCTCAGCTCGCCGTCTCTCTCTTTCAGGGATGTCCGGGAGGGAAACAGGCGTTTAATGTACATTCAGCACCACTCTGTCTTTTCGGTGAAAACATGTTAGATGAGGCAGAGAAGTGACTGTTTCTGTAATTCTGCTCTCAAATAGCTGTACTCTTTTCCCAAGGTGAAAGAATAATGGAGTTAAATTGTAGGTACACTGCCGAGAGAGGAGAGACCCGTCCTGCCACGGGGACTCTGCCACGCTCTGATTTGTACTGACCCCCCCGTCTCGTTGCCAGGTTTGCTCCATTTGCAGAAACCAGAAGGAGTTTTGTTTTCCTGCCCGCCACGCTCCCAGAGGGATGCAGCCCTTCCTTACCGTACCTACCGTAACTGTGCCGTCGTGGTGATGCCGTCGGCACGGGGCAGGCTGCTCCTCCGCCCGGGATGCTGCCAGTGTGTGCAGCTGCCTCCCTGTGTTTGGGGTCTGGGTTTTGACCCCCCAGTGCTTTGATGCCACCCTGGTCCTGTCGAGGGGACGCCGGCGGCTGGGATGGTGCCCCGGCACCGGGGATGTTGGGTGTTGCAGAAGGGCAAGGACCTGGTTTTGTTGTCGTAGTTCCTAAAAGAGGCTTCTCCTTTCTCCCACAAAAAGTAGATTTGGGACGCGGCTAGTGGCTGTCTCTTGGCACAGGTCACTTCCTTATGGAAGGAGAAAGAAATGAAAAAAAGAGAGAAAGAAATGAATCGAATCTGCTTTTGCAGCTTTTGCAGGTGTGGAGGAACTTCCCTGGCAGCAACATGTTCTCCTGTGATTGCAAAAGTCATTGGGGGATGTTTTGGGTGAAAACCTGTATAGAAGAGCAAAATAGAACGTCAGTGTGTAAATAATGACTTGATCTAGTGTGTGCTAAGCAGGCTAATGAACTCTGCAGAGGGAGGGAGGAGTGCACCAGGGCACTAAGAATAAAAGCCTCAGAAATGGACCAAACTCTGTGTTTTCCCAGGAAATCCAAACCAACACGATTCAAAAATAATATTGGCCATTTTCAGCAGCCACTGGGCAGCACGCTGCCTTGGGAAACGGCCTTTTCTCCTTCACCTCTGATTCTTATTGCTGCCTGTCTGCTGGGTTCCTATTTTTAGATTTTTAGCTTTTCAGAGGCGACAGAGGCTGGATTTCTTTGTCCTGCTGAGAACTGAAAATACTCTCAGCCTTAAGTCAATAAATGATAATTCTGAGATGCAAACTGCTAAATGAGGAATAAATAATTTTCCTTTTTAGTACAATAAATAGTGTTGAGAATAGCATTTTTTGTGTCTCTCTGGGCACCTCAGGCAGGTGTTTTTCTCAGGCTGCACTATACAGAGACTGCACCCATAACTCTGGACTTCTTCCTTAATCCTGACCTTCTTCCTCTCTCCATGAGATTTACCCAGGACAATTCGCTGTATTGGAAGGTCTGAAATAACAGGGAGTGGGAAGGATGGCATCGGGAGAAAAGCTGTAATAACTGTCCCAGCCCGAGTATCAATCTCCAGTAAAAGACTGAACTTTGGTAGCAATGTAAAAGCCAGTACGATTTTTAAATGAGCAGTTTTTATTATATCCATAAATCGCCTCTTGTCTCCGGCTTTTTTTACCTTACGCCACAAGTAGGTGAACGCAGTTTGGAGACGTTTCTGGGTTGCGTGCAGAGAGAGGTGGCTCTTCCCTCATTATCATGCTCTTGTCGGCAGTGCTGCAGGCAGATGAGCTCCTGGCTTCCAGCCTTCGGGTGGACACCTGGTCCCTGCACCGGGCTTCCGGCTCTGACCTTCAGACGAGTCGCTGGCTCTCGGGCATCAGCGGCTGCGTTCGGCAGACACCACCGTTCGCTTCGTTGGATAAATCAGAGTGGATCCCTTGGGGGGGAAAAAAGGGTTTCTAAGTGATCTGGCTCCTAAATACACTAATGAGGAATTGCCCTGTGTTGTGCTCGCTACCAAAAAGCCAGAGGAATAACCGGGGTCTGGTGTGCTCATTAGTCAGCGCAGCGATGCTTTATGAAGCCAGAGGAGAGGGATGCCCGCGCTGACGAGCTGCCGGGACCGCGGTCTCCAGGAGGGATTTGCCTTTGAACCCTGCTTGGTTCTGCTCAGTCTGAGCCTTTTAAAAATATTTCTTTAATCATCGCTAATGCTTGTGTACCCTGGCCTGGAAAAGTAAATAGATGGGTTGCTGTAAAGAGAAATGTCTGGGAAACTGGAAATGAAATCTGAGATCTGAGTACCTTCGAGTTAATTAGAAGTTTGCTGGGGGCGAGGATTAATGGTTTTGTTGGGTTTTTTTGATTTCCCTGTGCCTTTCTTCAGTCGTTTCCACTCATTTGTACCTTCCAGCTGCTGTTTTGACTCAAATAGTCTGTTGCCTTGGCCCAAAGGTGGTTTTCCTCTTGGTGCAGCCCCGAGCTTGCCCTCACCGAAGCGGCCAGCCGGTGCTGAGGGCAGCGCACCGTTAACGACTCTGGTTTTGTTTCGCAGGGCTGAAGCGCAGCTACACGTGCAACATCTGCAACGTCACCCTGAACTCGATAGAGCAATACCACGCGCACCTGAAGGGCTCCAAGCATCAGACCAAGTGGGTATCTTCGTGCTCTTCCCCGTAGCCTCCGGTCCATCTGCGTGCCTGGATGAGCGCGTATATAATGCTTTACAGTCAGATAACCCTGTCATCTGGGGAGCTCTGGGTGTTCTGCAGACACCGATACCGGAGGCACCTCCAGTTTGAGAAACGCAGGGCTGAGCCCCGAGGGGCTTCCCGCAGTCTCACCAGTGCGGAGGGGGCTGTTTGTTCTTCATTTCAAGCCCCAGGGAGATCCTGCTGTCAGCTCACTGCGCTTCCCACGCAGCCGACTGCATTTCGCTGCTGGAGGTTTGGCCTGGTTTCGTAGAATCATGAGCTGGTTTGGGTTGAAGGGACCTTTAAAGGTCATCTAGTCCAACCCCCTGCCATGGGCAGGGACATCAGCTGGATCAGGTTGCTCAGAGCCTCATCCAACCTGACCCTGAATGTTTCCAGGGATGGGGCATCTCTCATCTCTCAGGGCAACCTCTGCCAGCGTTTCACACCCTGGTTTCCTGTGTTTTGCCTGTGGACTCTGGGATAGTCCTGCAGGCTGGGGCAGGGAGGTCGGGAGCCTGCAGGCATCACCAGAGAGTTGAAGTGTGTTAAGGGGATGTCCTGCTTTCCTGAACACCTTCCTTCTCCCCTGCAGACCCCTCCTCTCACCCCCTTCTCAGGAAACACCCACACAAGGCTGCCATTCTGCACGTCCTCTGGGACACCCCTCATCCTCAGCTTGCCCTTCCTAGGGTATCGGCTTTTGAGCAGGGGCACTCCTTCCCTCTCACAACAGCTCCACGGGTGTTCACAGCACAGATACCCTACAGCTTTGCACATCTCTTCTCTGTGGCCTCAGCCTGGTTATAGTTTTGCTCTCCCTCCCCACTGAAACATATTAGAGGATGTTGGGTAACCCAAATATCCGCCCATCCTCTCCTCGAACCAAGCAGTGCTTGCTGCTTTGGGATGGATGAAGAAGAAGTAGGCAGCAGTGACTCAAGATGTTAACGATGCCTGGTCCTGAGGCCACAAGCATTTGTGCATAATCATACAGTTTGCAGCTTCTTTCATGTGTTAAACCTCAGAAGAGACATTGGGAGTGTAATGGGATTAGGTGTTTCCAAGTGAAAATGTTTATGCTGTGATTTAGAGCAATTATGTATTACCCAACTTTGAGACTTGGAGGGAGTCTGTTCTGTCAATTAGTACAAATTATTAAAATGAAGTGATAAAGATACATGGTACCAGAGAGTAGATTAATGAACTAATCTCTCTTAATACACTTACATGTGAGCTTTGGGAACCGTTTCAGGCTGAAGCACTCAGGACTGCCCAGATTAGAAGAGGGATATAAAAGGTGTCATTAGTTACTGAAATACTTCAGGTAGCTTTACGGGCAGCCTGAAAGATGAGGCAGGATGATCAGAACCAGCAATAAGTCCTAATGACTAATTTTGCTTAAGCTACCAAAGGATAAATGCAGACCTTCCCCGGCTGATGTTAGACCTTCAAAGATGCCTGGTATTATTCACGTTAGCTCTATCCTATTTATTCACAGAGCATTTGAATGTCTTCCAAATGCTACCCTTCCCGGGCCTGAGCGTGTAGTCACAGTCAGGGTCTCAATTAGTGGAAGGAACTGATGGCATCAGACTTTCTAATGAGGTGGTGGTCGCGCTCCCCCTCTTCGCAAAGGATGGGTGAGCTGGAAGGAGAGGCAGTTGTTGAGTGGCTGTAGGGGTCCAGCACTCCCCCCAGGCTAGATGGTTTGTGGAGAAGAGGGCTGGGGTCAGGCAAGCGAGACGTGGTTCGGGCTGTGCCACGCGATGTCTGGGACCTTCAGCAAGTCCTTTACTGCCTTCATCTCCATTTCTCTCTTCTTACATCTCGCTGATGGAGCATCCTTGCTCCACCGGCGTGCAGGACAGTGCTGGCACTGGGGTCGGTGTCTGTGCCCAGTGCAACAGACTCCTGCTGCTGGAAAACAGAGCTGACAGCTCTTCCCCTCAGAAACCTGAAATAAGAGCAGCTGGGATGTGCTGCCCGGGCACAGAGCTGTAATTTATCCTTCCCCTGCCAGTCCTTCTGAGTTTGTATTATTATTGCTGTTGCTGCTGCTGGAATTATTGCAAAGGATAAAGGAGTTCATTTCAAATCAGAGCAGCCTCATGGATGGGAAATAGGATGTGCAGAAGAGATGCGCTACTTCTTCTCAGTGTCGGGAGGGTGCCTCACATCCCCTGTTTCATACCCACACCTTCTGCTGTTGGTTTTCAATCATCTGCAATTAGCAGAATGTCATCTCCGCACTTACTTTCTGCAGAAAGATAATTCCTTCTGCATCTGCTGCTTTCCCAAATGTTTTCTTCTGATTTACTCTGACAAAAATTGCACCAAGGATCGTTCTGCTTCATCTCTTTTCCTGTAGCTGGAGTAGGAGCCTAATGGAGTGTGTTCACTGCAGAGCTTGGGATTTGTGGGATTAAACCACGCAGGATTGAAGGGAATATCTGGGTAGGAGTTGAGACAATAATTCACATTTCTTTATTGTTGCCCATCGGGGGGAAGACCCTCAACGCCACGACTGTGCGTGCATGGCAGGAGGTGTCTCTTCCAGGGCAGAAATATTGGGAAGCCAGGGGGGTGGTGACAAAGCACCAGGGTACAGACAAATACTGCCCTGAGCACACGGGGCGGTCGGGAAGGAAGCAGCACACGGTGCGGGGAGGGCTGAGTTTGGTATGTGGATGCTCCCGGTCTCCCAGCCTGTCTCCCTGGTACACCAGCAAGCCAAACAGGATTGCAGTATTTTAGTGTTGAGGCTTGGTGGCACTTGCAGTCATTCCCAGAGCTTTCTGGAGCTCTGAAAGCACGTGAGTTATTGATAGGAAGGCCCATTTCTCTTTCATCTTGGTGAGGATCAAGCCAGCCTGTGCAGGGAACACCAGTGGCAAAGGGGTCTGCAGGACTCCCACTTTTTTTTTTGGTAAGGTCCTTCCTCTTTTGCAAATTAATATTCTTACCAGTCTTTCTAAATTTAGTTTCTTATCATTTATTCATAATGACTTAAATCTGGTCCCAAGAGATTTTTCATGGGCATTCAGTACAAGAGGAAACAAAGTAATAAGTTCAAAAGAAAGGCTGTTACAAATGTAATAATGAAATGGCAATTAGAGACATGCGTCTGACCAATTTCTATGGGAAATTGCTCTGATTATTCTATTTCCTCCATCCATTGTTCATTCTTACACAATTTTCTGTGAGGCTAAGCATCCAAGCGCAGCACAGATCTCTCCAGCGCCTATAGGAAAGTGCCGAAGCACAGGAGACAATAGATTGGCAGCTTGGGTTTGTGCATAACAAAAGCTCTTCCCACCCTGTAATTAGTATGTAACCAGATTTTACTCTCCTTGTTTAAAGCTGGTTTTGCAGCTTCCTTGTCCTCTGTATGGGAGTTGTCCATATCTTCTGTCCTGAATCAGTTATCCCCCCATAGTCTATGGGGTCTGTAACAGCCATGAGCACTACTGAATGTGGCTGGACACAGAGATGCAGTCCCAAAATTAGTCTGGGGAGTCTCCTGACGGTAGTTCTGCTATTTGCCATGTAAACAGAGATGACCTTGTACATGGGGTTTGTACCGAGCCGGCTGCATGGGTTGGGTGCCTGTGGTAGTGGCAGGTGGCAAAAGGATCCAGGAAGGTAAAGCGGTTCATAAAGCTCGTGTTCCCGACTACACAAATCATCTGTAGTGCAACGATGAAGAAATCTTCATTTCTAGTGCTGAAAATGAATGCACTGTGAAGTTAGCCTGCATTGTGTCTTGGCTGTTGTACGAGGGACTGAAGGTACCCGTGCCCTCGGCTCAACCCCGTTTCCAAGGCAAAGGCGTGTGCAGGGCAGCGGAAACACAACAGATTTTGACAGGGCTGCATCTGTGTTTCTGTAGGTTTCTCCAAGCCATAACCTCTTCTATACAAAGAAAGTTAATTTTGAAATCCAGACCTGGTACTTCTGCCGAGGTTCCACTGCTGCTTTGTCCCAGAGCAAGGCTGGGCCATCGCAGCCCCTTGGCTCTCGAGCGCTCTGTGTTGGGGTGCTGGGTGAGAAGCCAGCCCTCCTGCATGCCTTGGTGAGTGTTTTGCCCCTGGTTTTTGCTGTTCTCATTATTGCTGGTTAGTGTCAAGACTGTCCTTTTCCTTATAACTCAGCGTGAAGTCAGTGGATTGCAGTTGCCAAGGCAACAAAACATTTTATGTAGCTGTCATACTTCACATAATTAAAAAAAAAGGGGGGAGCAGTTTGTAAAGGAAAGGGATTTTGCTCTGGGATAGGTTAGCAGGGAAGGTAATTGCAGGCTGGAAGCTGGTAGCACCCAAAAAATACGGGGCAGATGAATCGTCTGAAAAGCTGTTTTAGGAGAGAAGAACTTTTATAAGGAATGAGTCAAGTTGTGGGTATTTATTATAGTTCTCAAGAGCTCTCCAGAGAGTAACACACAACTGAGCCACTGCTGGAGTTGCTTTAAATAGCCCAGCACAGAGCAGCCCTTGAACTGCTGTTTAGCAGGTCACGTTATTTGGGCCTCCATCACTTCTTGGTGGGCGCCGATGGGGCTGGGGCTGCATTAGCAACGCAGGAATTCAAGGCTACCTACCCCTGCAGCTGACCTGTTGTGCCTTTGGGGGTGTTTGGCGAGGAGAGCTTAGCTTTTTACAGGAATTTTGGGGGCTTGCCTGAATGCTTCTGGCTGAATTTGACCAAATGATGGGGAAAATGGGGGGTTGTGGGGAGAAGCTGCAAGTGTCTTGGCTGGTATTTTGGTGTTGAACGATGCAGGAGGAGGTTGCGAATACCAAGCTAGTCCTTATCCGTCTGGCCAAGGAATATGCAAAGCAAGACAATGTCTACCAGCTCCCATTTTTTCTTCAGGGTGCAGGTAGTTTAAGCTGTGAAAATAAAGGAAAAATGCATCCTTTTCCTGTCATAAAGTCGGGATTTGTGGTGAGAGTCAGATACAGGAGAATATTTCTTGTAAAGACCGCAATCTGGCATCCAGTCTGTTTACGTCAGGGGTCAGGCAGTTCATCGTAGCTGTGATGGGACCATGTATCCACAGCAGCTCAGGGGCTGGTTTGGGTGTTGTAGGAAAGCGAGAGCTGCGGCGCAGGGCGAAGCACGCGCAGAAGCAGGTTTGGAAATGTGGCTGGACTCTGGAACATCTGCAGCGGGGAGGAGCACTAAACCTTTAATTAGGGATTTATGAACTGTGTAGAGATGATTGAGTCATTGTTTGACTTGCTTTCCAGAAATAGATGTGGGTTTTTTTAATCTCCCCTTCTCCTTTCCTCCTCCCCATGATGAGCACAGAGTGGCAGGCAGGGTGCAAGGCGGGCAGCCGTGCCAGTGGGGACCCGGTCAGTACCAGCAGTGCCGGTTCTGTGGTGGGGAGCTGTGGGAAGGAGGGCACGAGATCTCCAAAACACTGGGAGAGAATCGCATGCCAGTCCTGCTCCTTAGTGCTTCCCAAGGGCTGAAAGGAACAAAACTTCCTACTACTGGTGGGTGAAAAGCTGGCCATGAGCCGGCAGTGTGCACTGGCAGCCCAGAAAGC
>NW_010267048.1:239-3182 GCF_000690775.1 Eurypyga helias | reverse complement strand
CAAGGCCAGGCTGGATGAGGCTTGGAGCAACCTGGTCTATGGAAGGTGTCCCTGCCCATGGCAGGGGGTGGGACTGGAGGGGCTTTAAGGTTCCTTCCAACCCAAACCATCCTGTGATTCCCTCTTTGCTGGTTTATGTAAACTGTAAAGGTGAAAAATCACTGCTAAAAGCAATTTGCAACAAACAACAGAGTCAAAGTCCCAGGTGGTTGTGAAAGAAGCCAGCGGGTATTCAAATTCTGAGGTCGAAGAAATGCTCGTGCAGATTATTACCTTGGGTTTTGCCAGAAGCACTTCCCTCCTTGACTTAGCAGGCGTGGGCAGTGGGATTGGGGACGGGGTGCTGGGTTCATCCCTGTGTCCAGGAGAACATGGCTGTGTTTGGGGAGGATGCACGGAGGTTCCAGATCTGAAAGTAGCTCCTCGGGGGCTTGCGGATGAAAGGACCGAAGATGCTGTTGGCAGAGGAGCTGAGCCCAGACCCACGTTTGATGTAAGTTCTGTCTCTGGGCTGGTTGCAAATATATCAAACGCTGCAGTGAAGTACGGGATAGCGCGAGCTGTGAGCTCTCCGCCACCGTTCTGGCTGTCAGCGATCGGAGGATGAGATCCAGCCTTAGTAATTAAGAGTCTGACTTTATGGGGATGATGATTCCCACTTCCATAAAGAAGAATTTTATCTTCTCGCCTTTATTTTGTCTCTTTGATCAGCCAGACCTCTCTGCCACATCTTGAGCTCACAGATGTATTCTGGGGTTTTATAACCACTCATTTACACATTCATAGATGCTAATACATGTCTAGGTTTCCCTTTCAAACCCAAGCTTCCTGATTAATTTTAGGATTTTTGCAGAGAAGGGACGCGGTCCTGCAGCTGTTGTTGGGGTAAAATCAATTCAACCTACCGAAGGAGCGCAGGATTCAGCCAAAATGAATTCTGAAGGTTGAGAGGGGTCATTGCTAGTTTGGAAGACCTTTCCCACAGGTTTTCGCCTAGCTGTTAGGTTGCACCCTGTGAGAGCCCAGATGACTGATGGCCTGCCGAGGAGCAAATGACAGCAGGCGTGGCGCCTGTGCGGGCTTTTTCCCTTTTTTTCCCTGATGGAGAACACAGATGTCTAATTGGAATAGGGTATTTATTAACATAAGCTCCTTGGCTGTTCAGAAATCGGAGCTAATCAAAATACTGTAAACACCATGCCTGGAGAAATGTCACCCTTCACCGTGACTGCATTTCCATCTTTTTTTCCCATCCTACTTAAGAAAGTGTAAATAAATATTTACAGCCTGCTGTGGCCGACGCGTGTCCTGGTCGCGGTATGCGGCGTCACGAAGGTGAGCGCGGACGGGGAGGCGAAGGCAGGGCAGCGCCGATGCCCGGCCCCACGCCGGTGGGCGCTTTAGGGGCCAAATGTTGGGTTTTTTACCTTGATGACTACAACTTTTATTGCTAGTAACAATTTCCATGTGCTTGCTGTAACGTGTAGTGCCTGATGCCTCAAATATAAAGAAGCCTTTCGAGTGATCATAACTCCAGAAGTTGAATCGTTATAAAAGGTGGTTGGAATTGAAAGGCATATTAATTTGTCATTATTTCAGTTCCAGAGAGCAGCTGAATAATTGCACTGCCTATGAAGAGAAAGTGTGTAATGCTTTCTTTCATTATAGGATTAAATTGTCTCCCTTCCCTTTTAATCTAAGTGAAAATAAAGATATCTCTGATATCTTCTGTTTTGATCATAATTTGAAAGCTCCAGAATGGCTGGTGCAACTTTGTTTCATGGCGTTGAGTGTAACATTAATTATTTTAATGTTAAAGCATCAACACTGGACTCATTTCTCAAAGTGTAAATCTGAGATCCCCCACGCTCGCTGAATGAGAAATTCCTCATCGGCCAAACAGGCGTTGGGTCACGAACAAGGCAGGTTTTGCAGGTGTGATAGGCTCTGAAACAAATCTAAATTGAGGGCCTAATGAATGTATGCTTTTTTCAAATTGTTACCGCCATTTGCTGTCAAAAATACAAAACTCTCCTTAAAATTGCAATTATGTTTTAGGTAGAAAGAGGGTTTTTAATGTATTGTTTTAGAATGGAAGCGTCCTCATTGCTGACATCACAATGTCTTTAGTCGTTAGAGGGAAGATGAGGGTTTGTCATCACGGCTGGGTCTCTCTGCAGCTCTGATGGTGGAAGAGGCAGCGGGCGGGTGGGCTCCGTCCCCTGGGAAGGGGAGCGAGATGCTCCGGGGGCTGCCTGGGCAAGGGTGGAGGCAGAGGCATGGGCAAACCTCAGGGGTGCAGAGCTCCGCACCTGGAATGGCAGGGTGGAGGGTGACTTCTGCTTCGGTTCTGTCTTACAGCCTGAAGAACCAGTAGTAGCTCATCAGTCGAGACAAGGGAAACCTCCGAGGCTGCTTCCGCGGGGAGGAACTGGTCAGCAAGGAGAGGATGCTTTCTTGGACAATGATCCTGTGTGGATTCGATAATTAACATGTAACTAACCTTCGCTTTGGACAAGTACATGGAATTTTTTTTTTAATTTTGTGGTGAGTTAAAATATTTCAATGGATTTTTTTACCCTTTCAAGATAATATTTATTCAGCACAGAGTCTAGAGTATGATAACTTATCCTGTAAATACAGCACTTAATCATCACTCATCTTCAGAGACAGTGGAAACAAAATATTTTACTTTTTCATATTTATTCTTAGATTTCTTCCGAGAATATAAAATAATTCTATTACATTATCCATGATAGTGATGTAATCAGTCTTCAATCAGAAATAAACATACTTTCTTCACCTCCTCCAGCATGGTTTGTGTCAACACATACAGAGCAGCAAAAAACGAATCACGGGGATTGTGTAACGGATGAAGTTTTTTCCTTTCCTCTTTGTCTTCAGAGAAGCAAATGGTTCACTGAGCAAAGAAAACTAAAAGGA
>NW_010267048.1:0-204 GCF_000690775.1 Eurypyga helias | reverse complement strand
GGCGGGACGGCAGCCGTGTGCTTTATCGACTCTGCTGATGCAAGCCCAAAGCCAGACGTTGCTCTTCCTGCCTGTGGTTCCTGGGAGCAGCAGCCCCCCGGGAGAGCTGCTGGGAGGACGGCAGCACTGGCCCGGTGGCAGCGGCTGAGCTGGCCGGCCCGTCCGGCGCGGGTGGTACCGGCTGCGAGCGCGTTACCCGCGCAC
>NW_010267047.1:3386-8631 GCF_000690775.1 Eurypyga helias | reverse complement strand
ATGATTCTAAAACTTTTTTTTTTTGAGTACTGCTATATTTCATTGAATGTTTGTGTTGCTGAGCAAGGTCTCTGTTGAATTTGGTTTTGTTGACATGCAGGAAAAATTTGGATGCTTCAGTGAATATTGTAACATCTCAGCTCTGCAGTGGATTGGTGGAATGTGGATAAAATGGTGTTGTTCTGCTTTGAGTCTCTTTTTGTGTGTGATTCTTGTTTGGTTTTTTTTGGGGGGGAGTGGTTTTTGGGTTTTGTTTTGTGCCTGCCTTTTGTTGAGAAGAGAGCCACAGTGGTATGGGACAAAGAAATCCTCAACTTACCTTTTACCAAAAGGTTAAGATTACATGGAAGTAATTATCCCATATTCCCCCAAACTGTTTTGGGCCGGACCTGTGATCAGAATATATGGGGTGGTCTCTGTGAAAGGAGATCTATCATCCCAAAGGCTGGGCCAGGCCCTCAACTTACCTTTTACCAAAAGGTTAAGATTACATGGAAGTAATTATCCCATATTCCCCCAAACTGTTTTGGGCCGGACCTGTGATCAGAATATATGGGGTGGTCTCTGTGAAAGATCTATCATCCCAAAGGCCAGGCCAGTTAGAACCTTATAAACCAGTTAAAGCCATACTTAATTCAGTGAATTATGGTTCGAAGCAGATGAAATTTAGTGTTTAACATTGGGTCACCTGCTGTGGGGTTTTCCTTATTAGCAAAGCTCTAAAGAAGGAACTGTGTTTGTTTATTTACTGGATATTTAGAAGTTAGCTGTAGGTTTGCTCTTTGACTTTAGAAGCCATTTAATACCCCACGGAGAGATGTCCAGAAGCATTTATTACTGTGCATTGTGTGCCATGGTAGAGGGGAACTTCTTGCAGATTTAATGTCAAATATGAGATTTTTTGGTTTCCTGCAGACGTTTTGCTTTGTCAGTATATACCAGTAAAATGGCCATACCTACGCTGGAGTACATAGATTCAACGATACGCTCGTAATCGGAGGAGCAGAGCAAATGAGTTTATTTTCACTGTGTTACAAGAGCTCCCACGAAACAGGGGAAGGAAACTTGAATTTTAAGAATTAGGGTCATTGCGCCGTGCTGCTGGATCACTAACGAGCACGGGCGAACTAGTGGGTAATTACTGTCAGGCAGGGCTCGCCATGGTCAATTTATTAGCTGTCGCAGCAAACCCTAATATACCAAACGTGTGCCAGAATGAGTCAAGGGGACATCTCCAGCCAGGATCCCTGACATCCACGGGTGAAATAGGGTGATGGAATTATTGTTGACAATCCTAATGTGCCATGGCAGTGTTGCTAAAGAAAATCCTGATTATTATTACAACACCAATGTTGCATTCTTGAAAAGATGGGATTCTTCTTGCTGGTTTTAACTGGCTCGCTCTAACGGGGGACAGGTTGGTTCTCTCTTGGCAGTCAAGCTGATCATGTAGGCTGTCTGGGTTTCTGTCTCTGGTGTTTGTCCCCAAAACTCCCCTTTAAGGTCAGTTCTGCATCTTGCAGTTGTTTCTGTCATTCTTTGCATGTACGGCAGCAATCCAGTGAGACCCTAGGCTTACAAAACGAGGGCACAACGTCTGCAGAGCTCTGGGAGTGCTTCTCTACTATTTTTGGAACCAGCTCTATTGCTTCTATAATAGGAAGGTTTCTGGAAGCTTTCTCCTTCCCCTCGCCCCAAGAAAGTAGCCTTTCAGCCAAGCTTTCATCAATTCACAATCTGCATGGCAAAACAAATCGAGCGTAGTTTTATACGCTAAATAAGTGGGACGTGGCTCACGAATGAATAACATTCCAGGGAGTATCTGCCCGTGCCCAGTAACCCGAGGATGCCGCAGCGTGCAGGGTGTTCAGCTGCCCTCTAGTTATCATTTGGGGCACACGGTAGGTTATGGGGTGACAAGGAGTGCCAGAGTGGGTGGTAGCTTTTTAGAAAGCGGAGTAATGTGTGGTCTGGGTCTGCAGCAATATTGGCAAGTGAGGGATTTACTGGTTTTGTTTTCCTCTTGGATCAGGCAGAACAAATCTAATGAGCCAGCTCTTAACTTCTTCCCAGTTGAGCAAGGGATAATATCCTTACCCAAATTGTGCAAGACAGCTGAAGCCTTTCAGGAACAGTTGAACAATGGAACCACTTGTACTATTTTTTTCCCCCATATTAAAATACAGGGTTAGCAAGGTGCAGCAGAGCTTATCTTTTAGTTTCTTTTTCCCTTCTGAGATTTTCCTTTTGAGGGGAGAGGGGGTGGCTTAGTCCTTCCACAGAGAGAGGAGAGAAAGCATGAGAGCTACAAATTGGAAGCCTTTAATTCTTTATTGATCTTGGAAAGAAGACAGGTTCTCCCTGTAGTGCTTCACTGGAATAAGTATGTCCTATGTTTATCGGTACAGCGAGTAGCGCCGTTCGACAGCGGTGAAGAATGAAGTGCTGTCTTGGAGCCCGACACGCTCGTTTCCCAGCTTCTCAAACGCTCATGTTTTGCACACTGCGCATTCAAAAGTTCATTTCCGCTGACTTGAAAGAAGCTAAAACCCACTTTGTGGCAGGCAGCTTTCCCAGCACGATTCAGGGTGTGGATTCGACGCAGCCGGGTCCAGTCTGAGTTGCGGAGAACCTCATCCCACTGGGCTTTGCTAGTGCCTGCCAGACCCAGGATAAGTGGGTTCAGGGAGCTCTTGTGGGTTAATTTTCTCCTAGTTCAGTTCCTTGAGCTACTTCAGGTGAGGAATCCGATGAGAACCCATGCTGATAAGGGGAAGGTGTGAAAGGGCTGGGAGCAAGAGAGGTAGGAATTAGCTCTGGGGCTGCGCAGTGTTTCGGAGCATCCCTGTGCTCCCGGCTGACGTGGATGCCCAAGCTCAAATTTAATGTCAGAATCTTCAGATTTCAGTTAAATAACTGCTCTGTTCGATGTTATCCAGGTATGGATGGGAGCTTGGTGAAGCTTTGAGAAGGGCTGGAGTCAATTGGTAGGGAAATGGGCTAAGGGCACGGTAACGAGGTGCTGCTGCTTGGCCAGCTCTGATTCCCGGTGCCCAGAAGAAGTGGTGTCAGCAGGTTTTGGTGTGTAGGCACAGGAAGCTTCCCCCAGTTTATCCAGCTGAAGTCCCTGTGGCCGCTTCATTGCTTTTTGATTAGGTGACATCAGGTCTACCTGAAGCCCAGGCTGGGCTTTTGGCCATCACACGGGGGCAAGCTGAGCATGTGAGGCTTCACACGGCAAGCAGTGTCCGTGGTGGCTCCCGTAGCTTCCCGCTGCAACTGAGGCCAGTCTGCAGTTCAGCACGACTCGGAGAGTCTCACCTCATTGTAGGTATTCATCTTGGCATCTCTTAATGCTCGTTACAGTCTCTTTACTAAGTACCTTGGGGGTTTGTTGCCAGCAGCAGGTCTGTGGAAGGACAAAGAAGAGGTCACTCTGCAACTCTTTGTAAGACAATTTTAGTTTAAACATGCTTTTTTGCTTATTTTTGCCTAAGTCTGTTCTAGTTAAGAAGTAAAACCTAGCTGATGAACTTAGTTTTAAAAGGTGGTTCTTTCAGGTGTTTAAAATAGGTACCTATTGCACGAAGAACAGTTGAAAACGAAGGGTTGTGTTCCTGTGTGTGTACGAGGACCAAGTGCATCATCTCGCTGTCCGACCTAGTCTGGGAGCCGCTGTGGGTCACTGGTGGTTACCATGGAGTGTGAATGTTGGGAAAAGGAAAAAGGCTCTTGGTTGGGAGCCTGGTGCTGTTACAGGTGTTTGGGAAGGGAGGGAGCGTTGGAGAGATGGCTAGGCTGGGAAATTGCAGAATTGCATGTCTGATGGAATATGCTTTTAGACACAAGTAGCACATAACCTCAACACAAAAACCCACTGGCATTTTCTTATTTAAAAGATTACCTGTCCGCCACAGTGACTGCTTTATGGGAATAACTCTCCTGAGTTCCCCTCTGAGGTACCTGCCGGTGCTTTCCTCTGCATCCCGGGCGTGCTGATGCTCCGTGCCCGGCTGGTGCAGAGCGACGGCCCTGCAGAGCCCCCGAAAGCTAGCCCTGCATGGGAGTGGGCTGGTCAGACCCGCGTTTCCCAACAGTGTGATGGCTGCTCAGAACCAGTCCCGAGGCCCGCGGCTGCCTTCCTAGACAGCAAATTTTCCAAAGGGATGGGCGCTCCTTTTGGACTCGTTTATCGGTCGCAGTCGCTGTTTAAAACATGCGTGCTCTTGCCGTCGTGCTTTTGCTGTCAGACCATCAAGAGCTGTAGGGTATTGCTGCAGAGAGACCGTGACATCCCCACCCCTTCACATTCGCTGAGGTAATACAGTTGTTTTCCTCAACTGCAGCAGCATTCAGAACTGCCGATAGGCCGAAGCTTTGTGGAACCACTCGGTGAACTCCTCTCCGTTGCTGAGAGGATGGGATGCTTCCTGCTGCCAGTATCTGAGCCCTTCCCACATCTTATGCATAAAGGCATATGTTTGGGGGTGGTTTCAGAAAGGGAAAATAACACCATTAGGTTTTTAACTTCCTCTTCTGTTTTGTTTCTCTGTGCGTCTGTGTTTCAGTTTTCGGGCTGTACCCAACTCTGTGCAAAACGAAGAAATCAGCTGAAGTACCTACGGATACGGATCAGCCGTGGTAAAGACAGACACTGCGGTAGTTAAAGGACAGTAAGTATCTCTCTGCTAGCTTGGATGCTGGTGTGTGGGTTTTTTTTTTTCCTTTTAATTCACAAGCAAAGCTTTTTACTACTTACACAGTAGGAATTTGTCAGTAGCTCACTGGCATTAATAGTCCATTTCAAGCCCTTTTCAATAGCCCAGCAGCTAGAGGAGGGTAAAAAGCATGCTTTGTACAGAGCTGTGTTTGGATCAGTGCTGCAGTGCCCATCCGAGCTTGTTCATGTCTATTTTGTCAGCTTTTGCTTTCCCTTAGTATGTGCTGGTCCCTTCTTAAATGTGTGACATCCCACCATACAATGCCGGTGGCTGCCCCTCACCCCAGCGGATTTGCTCGATGGTTTTGCTTCTCGAGCCCTTCAACTGCAAAGATATCTTGTGGTTTCAACTTTTTTTTTGTCTGGCTTATTATTGTTTGCTTTTTCAATTGATCTGCAAAAGAGTAGGACTAGGACAAAGCGTGTGGTGTTCCTAACCAGGAATAAATACATGGAGAGAGTTTTAGCTATTGAAAAAGTGACTGGTATTCTTGAAATGGTATGGTTGCATTTATTTGGGTGTGG
>NW_010267047.1:2547-3354 GCF_000690775.1 Eurypyga helias | reverse complement strand
CTGCTGAGCCTGAAATGCTAGTGTCAGTAAAGCCAGAAGGAGAAGCCAGACAAAAGCTTGGATAAAAGTCAGAATTTCAGTCCCTCTTACTGATGGTTCATGGGAAAGTAATGATTTTGTGTTTAACTTGCCATTTTTCCGTAAAGGACTAGGCCTATGCTTTTTTCTCTGTGAATTACTGTTTGTGAATATATATTTTACAGCCCACAAAACATCAGGAACGGCTGATTTTTGTGCCTAGGTTTCACTCTTGCAGGTAGGTCCTTGTTACAGGCTCCGGGCAGCCTAATGAAAACAGCGTTTAACTACAGAGTACGGATTGATGCTGTTTGAGACACCCTAACTCCCTGTCTTTCTGAATTCATGGAGCAGAGGGCATACTCTCATCCTCCAGCTTTGCCAGTGCCATTCCTCAGTCTTCTCCATCCAGCATGCTCCTTTGCCTTGTGTAGAGCTCAGCAGAGATTTCTCCATGAAGACTGGAATGTGTTTATATAATATTTTATATATTATTTTAGGCTGCTGCTTACTGAGATGTAGGCAGATGATTAACCTCTCGTTCCCCATCACTAGTGGAATTGTGAAATCGCCATAGCAGCTGGATCTAAACGAGCTTCTGTTTTCCCTGCCTGGAAAGTCATCTGTACCCTTTTTTCGGTGAGCGTGGCTACCGAATGAGAGCAGGCTTTCCGGGCCAGGGGTGTTCAGCGGCAGCGTTGAGTTCACCGCGCTGGTCGAGCGCTGATGAGCCGAGCCGTGCGTGGGTAGGCGCTCTTTTGCGCGGGAGGGTTTTTTTTCCCTGTCAGG
>NW_010267047.1:1951-2537 GCF_000690775.1 Eurypyga helias | reverse complement strand
AGATGCTCCATCTGCCAGCGAGCGCGAACGCCCAGCGAGTGCCTCTGCCAGGCTGTGGAAATGCTGCTGTAGGAACAGGGCAGCGGTAGGAGCGCTGGGCGAAGCTGCTGGAAAGGAGAGAACAACCTACTACACTAAATCACAAATTCCCTGGGGTTACAGCTCTATGCCTAGCGTCTTCCAACGGCATTCCCTTATTCCAGCATCATTGTGCATGGTCCTTTAGAGAGGAAGACAAAGATCTTTCAGGCAATCTGCTGGCAAGTCAGGCTGGGGTATTTGAGTTTTTCCAGGGTTCTTTTGCTTTGTCACTTTTTCCTTTTGTGCTCCAACTCGAAGGCTGTTGTTCTTTCACCATCAAAGTAGGTGAAAGCGCCGGTAATGGTGCTTCTCAAAGGACGAGGCGTAGAAGGCGGCAACCTCATGCGAAAGAGAAATACTGCAGAAAGTTTTGTTTTGGTGAAATCTGCTCTCTTATCTCTGTGTGATGCAAAGATGGAGCAGTTTACACCAGGCTCGGAGGCTGTGTGGTGGCGTGTTGTTTGTCCTTTATGAAATCCACCACGTTATTTTGATTAGGCCGTTA
>NW_010267047.1:0-1907 GCF_000690775.1 Eurypyga helias | reverse complement strand
GGTGATTTCCCTCCGAAGCTTGACGCGGTGCGAACGAGCAGAAAGAGCTCGTGCGTCCTGTTTGCGCGGGGCTCAGGACAGCGTGTTCCGTGGGAGGTGCCAAGGTCGTGCTGCAGTCGTATATAAGGTGAAAAAGCATGGTGTGCGCAGACAAGCTGTTGCGGGAGGCGTTAATTTGTGTTTTAATGGTGTTCAGATACTCCAGCTGCAATAACAGCACGATGATGTTAAGGTTTTTTATATTAATATATATATCTTCTATGTACGTGTGTGTGTGTCTATTTTCTCCTCTTGCCCAAGAGACCTTGTCCTGTTGGTCTGTGCTTCAGTCGCTGCTGTACTCGAAGGTGATCTTCTCACGGGCCTCACGTCTGTTCCGTTTGTAGGTGGCAGTGACGCGGGGAAGCGCTGTGCGGGGCAGGGAAGGCTGATGGGGAAGCCTCCTGCGTAACCCAGGATGGACTGGCTGTGACGGCGTGCCTTAGCTGGAGAGTAGTGATGATGAAGAGTTCCTGCAGAGCTGGCCTCCACAGGGAACCGCTGAATTCCACATCCTCCACCTTCCATCAAGTCAAACGGTACGAACGGACCGGCTGGTCTGCCTGTAGTTAAGTATTTAGCACGGATTGAGCCCTCTCCTCGCTTTCCTTTTGTCTTGCGTGTCACTCAAACGTTTGGCCTGAATTCTTGCTTTCGGGTATGTTTAAGTGAAATCTGGTAATGGCTTCGGGGCAAAAATGTTCTCTGACATTTTTATTTGATAATGACAACTACAGATTCGCTGCAGCTGGTACTGTAGTTGGAGAAATCTGGGATTTTTAGCAACAGCTGTAAATAAATTTGGGAATGTGGCTTTGAAGTAAAACGGAATTGGAGAATGGCTTGTCGTAGTAGGCTTTAAAACATGCAGCCAGCTTAAAGCAAGTGGAAATGCTGGCAATCGTTGCTGCGGTTTGTCTTACTGGGGAGTAAGTAATTAGATTAGTTTAAGCTCAGATTTTGCATTGCTCGCTCTTCCATGTCTCTGAAGAAGAAACGCACGATTGATTTCCAGCGCTTGGGCTTCTGCGACAATTAAGCGAACGCCTCTCACTGCCTCTCGTTATAGGAACACCGTTCAGAACAACTTGTCCTTATGCAAATGCAAGAACATGCCAGTTTGTTTGAGTTCAAGCTACTTGAAAATATATGTGTGTGGCTTTTTTTTTTTTCCTTTTTCTGAAACCAAGACTCTTAAACTTCCTCAGTCTGGAGGAAGAGAGCCAGCTTTCTGGTTTCCAAAAGTTGTGTGGGTTTAAAGCAAACTTTAACCTTTCTTCTTTGTGGCTGAGTAGACAGCATATACTTGCAGTGTTAGTCTCGTGGTAATTTAGTGCTGGGAAAGAAGTCCTGGGTCACTCCACTCCTGCCTTTCACAAGCAGTATCTCATAATCCCTTTTGTAAACTTAGTCCAGCCTAAACCCAATCTTTTCTCCTCCTGTAGATTAAGCCATTACTGAAGATGCAGATGTAGCTGTGCCATTTAGGAACCTTCTCTTGATTTCCAGACTGAACATTCACACTAGTTTATAGACTCCTTTGAGCTTGTGTTCCTATTTTTTTTTTCTATTGCTTAAGGACCACTTCTTATTTTCAGTGGTTTACCTCTCTCGCTGTATTCTGTAAGATGTAGTTGTATGCCCTCGGGTGCAGTTTTGCTGTGACCCAAGCATTACCTAGCAGCCTCTTGCATGACAGCTGTCGTTATCGTCGTTCTCGGCGTGCATGAATCTCCCCTGAGTGGTGCCAGAACGTGTGGCTGCACCCCAGAGCAGGTCTGGCCGGAGGGCTTTTCACTGCTGCCTTGAGTGTATCGCAGAATCGCCTCCACTTACCTCTGTTCATGTCACAGAATGGTTTGGGTTGG
>NW_010267046.1:771-1054 GCF_000690775.1 Eurypyga helias | reverse complement strand
GGGGGGCGGAGCAGCCGAGGATGGAGACGTTGGGAAATGGTCTCCCTCATCCCCTTGTAGCCGTATGGCAGGGGAGACGCAGCCTGGTCCGTATGAAGGGCTGGGCTGCAAAGGGTCAGCAGTTGCCAGGAGTTCTGGGAGGTGCCTTGGGGCAGGGCCCCCCCTGCCATCCCAAAACACCTCTGGAGCCTGGCCCGGAGCCCTGCACACGCACCTCCCTGCGGCGTTCCCTGGGGCCCCAGGCATGTGGAGGAAACAGCAGGAGCTGGAGCCCAGAGGGACA
>NW_010267046.1:273-715 GCF_000690775.1 Eurypyga helias | reverse complement strand
TTTTTTTTTTTTTTTTGTTTAATCCCCTTTTCCTTTCCTGAAGCCAAAGGAGTGTTTTCACCCTTCCCTGGTTCCCCTTTTGTTCCAGCGTTAATTTGCTTTCCCTCTTCAGATTTATCAATCTAGTCATCGCGGGCTCTCTGCCAGGGAAATTAGTTTGGACCGACGCCTGACAAAGTGGCAAGTCAACTGCCTGTTCCTCCAGCTGGCTCAGCCCCTGCCTTTGCTCCTTTTGTTAGCAGGGAGAGTCGCCCGGGAGCACGTCCCTGCCGTCCCCCGTCCCTGCCATCCCTGCCGTCCCCCATCCCTGCCATCTCCTGTCTCTGCCATCCCTGTCATCCCTGCAGTCCCCCGTCCCTGTGATCCCTGCCATCTCCTGTCCCTGTAATCCCTGCTGTCCCCCATCCCTGCCATCCCTGCCATCTCCTGTCCCTGCAGTCCC
>NW_010267046.1:0-256 GCF_000690775.1 Eurypyga helias | reverse complement strand
CGTCCCCCGGCTGTCAAGTCCCTGCCGCCCCCCGTCCCTGCCGTCCCTGCCGTCCCCACGTGCTCTGAGCTCCAGTGGCCTTGGGACCCAGGGGTGGCCCGAGCCACGCGGGGTGATAGAGGCCATGGCCAGGAGGTTGGGGAGAGGGACCCTTGGCCGTCCCCCTCGGCCCTGGCTCTGCGCGGGCAGGAGAGGTCCAGAGGAGCGGGCTGGGTGGTCTCTGGCTCCCGGGGTGGGAGCTGCGGGGGTGACGGGG
>NW_010267045.1:0-2858 GCF_000690775.1 Eurypyga helias | reverse complement strand
CCCTGTGCAATCTTCTCATGCCTTGTCACCTGCCAGCACACTTGAGCAGTTCTTTTCACAGAAGAATTAGTGGTTCCTACATCTACAGATCTAGCTAGATTATTAAAATCAGTCCAGCAGAGATGAGTTTTGTTTAAATTCAAACGCTAACTTGCAGTTCACGGCCACACTTCCATTTTCACCACACTCTTGCAATTATTTTGCGTGCTGGCAAATCATTTTGCAGATGCTGTGCTCACGGCGTGCTTGGAAATATTTACCAGGCAAGCTACTGAACACGAGAGGATGATCTACCAGCGAAGCCCAAGGGAAATCCTGCAGATCAGCCCTCTCTCTTGGTACAGGAGAAAGGGCTGGATCCTACCTGCATCTCCTCCTTCAGCCTTGCAGAGGCCACCCAGTTAGTCCAACCTGCCTCAGCCAGTGGCTTTGCAGGACAGCTCACAGGCGTGACCACATGGCACCACCGACAGATTTTTGAAGATCCCTGGAAGAACAGCTTTGCTGAGTAAAGACTGCGTTGGCCTTTTCCCTATTCTTTATGCCATTTATGGATCAGCCATTGCCTTGTCAGAAGCAGCAGTACATGTCACAGTGCCTTCTCCAAACACACACTCCACATTTTGCAGCTCAGGCACCGAGTGTTCTCTTTGCATTTAACAGTCCCACTTTTTTATTCGCTTCCATGATTTTTTTTTTTCAGTTGTTGTCCGAGTCACAATTTATTTTGAAGGGCTATAACATCCTATGGCAAGGAGTTTTACAGCACAGCCACAGATTATGGAAAGTACCAGCCCCTCTTGTTTGTTCTGGGCTTGTCACCTGCTGGTTTTACTTGACAGCCCTAATTTTGTATTGACAGTGAGCATTCATTCTTTGTTTAAAATTACAAATCCCATACAGAGGATATACACCTATACCAGCTCCCCTTGCTGTCATGTTTTTAACCTTAGAAGGACCTGGTATGCTGAGCTGGTTTTTGCGTAGAAGTTTTCCGCACTTTTGATCATCCTTTTCACTCTATTAAGTTCATTCCATTTTCACTATTTTGCTACAAAACAGACCAGTCTTCCCTGATGGCTCACATCAAGAAAGTTCTGTACAGCTCAGCACTGTCAATGGGGTTGCCTGTCAAAAGACTACGGAGCTGTATGAGAGGAGAAGCGCCGTGAGTTTAAACCACCACCACCACATTATGGAGACACACTCAGATCTGTTTAAACCGGGTCATATCAATGACACCTGCAATTTGTAAGTGCAGGCTAATCTGATAAGTGTCCAAACAGAAAATTGCATTCATTTAGCATCATGACTTCAGTTAAACAAGCGTGACTCTGCCTAGATTAGGCCTTGCAGAGGTACCCATGCATCATGTCATATTAAGACTCATTTGGAACGTTTTCTTTACAATCATAACAGCTCAGAAGGTAATACTGAACCACATGAAAGTTGAAATGATGAAATCAGTATCTTGGCCGTCGTGCATTTCTGACACCTGAAACACATCCCTCTCTTCCTCTGGCTCAAAGGGGGTTTGTTTTCTTCCTCCCTAACTTCTATTCGGTAACTTTCTCATCACTACAAGGGGGAAGGACTTTATCTTTTTAGGATCTTTGCGGTGAGAGGTTAAATTTTCATCTATAACATACCAAAGACGAGTAGTCCTACAATGTTTCTGAATATATTCTATCATGACAACTTCTAAAAAAACCCCATAAACCTAAAGATACCACGAACCCCCAAACACTTTGCCAGAATATTCTGTGGCAGCTAAAATTGGTCCTTTTCACTCTGCGACCAGCAGGTTTCTAACAGGCTCACCCTTTTCACCACCTCTCTTTTTGTAAGGTAGACCCTACTGTCTCAACTCTCCTTGTCTGTCGTACCTCAAACTCTCCACACTGGGCACACTGAAGAGAAGCACGGGCAGTCAGCACACTCCCCTCTGGACTCCCTTTAGTGGTTATATTTGGGTTAGAGTGCCCAGAAATGTCCGTTTCTCTAATGAAAGCGTAACTAAACGAAACAGACCTGAAAACTTCTATACACTGCACTCTCATTCCCAGGAGACAGTGGGACACTCACCTTCACACTACCAGCGGATGAAGCATGTATGGCCAGCTCCAAGTCCTCTCCCTGGCCCTTCAACCCTGGCTATTTTGGTCTGTTGTGTATACGCTCATCTGAAAGACTTCAGGGCAAAGAGGAGATTCACTGGATTGATTCCGCCCCTTTTCAGCCAATTTTCAGGACGGTTCAGGCTTCTGCTGCCCCACAGCTATCCACAACCCACAGGCTACAACTATGGGCTCTCCACTGCCTCCTCCAGGCAGTCCAGGTCAGCTCAGGAGCCAGAAGGAAGTACGCTTCAGAGAGACCTTAACTGACGCGCCTCAGTCGGTTAATACAAATATAGAGCTTAAACGAAGCTCGCCAGGATCCCTCCCCCCCCCCGGCCCCCCCCCTGCCACTCAGGAGATTACGAAACACCCAAGAGCAACAATTAAAAAGCAGTTTTAGAAGGAAGGCGTACTCTTAAAACCCCTTCTTCCCTTTCACAGGCATCTCACGTGCTGGTTCAGGGCTGGGTCCCTCGAAGGCGACAGCCTGTGCCCCGCACAGGGCTGACCTCCGCCACCGCCACACAGGCTGCTAGGCCGGGGCAGGAGCTTGCCGCAGCACCCTCCACAAGCGGGCACGCTCTCGGCCTCTCCCTGCACCGGCTCAAAGGCTCAGCAGGCGCAAGTGCACCAAACATCGCTCACAGGCCTGGGATGGAGAACGGAGCACCCAGCTGACTGCCCACCCCCCCGGCCCCTCACCTCCCGGGCCACGCTCAGCCCCTCTCGCTTCTTGTC
>NW_010267044.1:228-13376 GCF_000690775.1 Eurypyga helias | reverse complement strand
CCCATGTTCGTCATCTTCCCCCTCCCTGAGTCAGTCCTAGTGTTTCCTCACGTGAAGAACTGATTTTAGCACCTGGTGGGGTTGGTAAAGCGGGAGCGATCAGCTTAGCGCGCTAATCACGTTTGTCACACACTGAAAATAAGCAACTACAGCCTCTCTTCGTGTCACGCTCATTTGAAGGGTAAATTCAATCCACAACCCGTTTCCATTACTGAAAATTGGCACTTTCCTCTGTATTAAGGCATGGGCTCAGAAGACAGAACCTAGCTCTAGATTATAGGAAGAGAAACTCTGGGGGTGTTCGCATCTCGGCTTTCCCACAGTTCCACATGTTTTCTAACTTCTTTTGGGTTGAATAGTATTTTCCATGTGGGCTCTAACTTTAGAAAAACTATGAATGAGCCTGATTCACTTGTGCAACAGTTTTTTCTAAATCCTTACGTGTCTACACGATACTCTGTGCCCTCTTGGACCCACCAGCCTATTTCCCTTCCTCCTACCCCACTTTTATCCTTTGAATTTCAGTGCACGACTCTTGGCAGCCCCTGGTCCCTGCAGGTCTAATTTCTGCACCCACCCACACAACCCTGCCACCCCCCAAAAAGACAGAATACAGCCTGTCAGGAGACCCATGTTCGTCATCTTCCCCCTCCTTGAGTCAGTCCTAGTGTTTTCTCACGTGAAGAACTGATTTTTTGAACAAGGGATCTTGTTTAATGCCAACTTGGATATAAATTGTTTTTTCCAGGATGACTCTATTCCAGGATGTCTGTGTTACAGCTGAAATATTGTGCAACCTTGATATACAGAGAGGCAGGCTCAGGCTAGAACTGATGCGGCAGTGCCATTCTGTACCTGGGTTATGATTAATTCTGCCTTTCAGCACATGACCCCTCAGCTATCAATCTCTTTCTCCTCTCCTACTTTTAATAATGGCAGAGACACTACCTGAGATGGTCTGTGGTGCCATAAAGGATGCTGATTATCTATTCAGAATAAATGAAATGTGGTTTAATGGAGCGTGTGTTGGCTCCAAGCCAGCAAGCAGGTTCTGGTGTTCTGGGCTTCAGTGTAGACGTTCTATAATCAGTTCAAATGAAAATCAGGGTCGACTCATGCGCAACTAAAAAGCTCGTCTTGGCTCTACTCCTGGCTCTACTCTTGGTTGAATTGCAGCACTTTGCTTGACTCTCCCATCACTTGAGATGGGAGAAACACAGGCTCCAGCCCCAGATGAGCTTTTTACTCCTGCTGGACTTCTGACATGGGGCTCTCAAAATTGCATTTCCAGCCAGGCAAAACCTTACCCGTGGGAGCCGGAGCTGCCTTCTGAGCACGTGTTTCCCACACACAGGAAGGGTCAGGCATGGGGGCACTGATGGATACCTCAGAATAATGTTTGACCTTGTCTAAAATAGGGGCAGTGCAGCAGTCTCCCCTGTGCCGGCCATCGCGCAGGTTCCCCGGGCAGGTTTTGCTCAGCACCCGGCATCCCTCCCGTGAATATGGGTTGGGAATTCCTGAGGGATTTAAGCCTAAACTTCAGTTTTCCATGTCTTGCCAAGTTCTCACTGTGCTCTCCAGCAATCCCACCACCATGGGGATGGTGCAATGGTCAGAGATGAAAAGGAGCGTGGATCAAACTCAAGCCGTGCCACCAGGGAATAAGGTCACGTAGCTATGGGAAAAACATGCATCTGTGAAGACTTCCCTTGAATTCAGCACACAGATTCTGCTCGTTATAAACTGTCTTTTTATATAACTTGCCCTAACAACATCTGCAAAATTCTTGCCTTTTTAAAACAGCTATGAATAGGTCACTGTTTATTTCTGATTAAGCCAGATCCATTTGTCATTCTGCTCAGGCTTTCATTCCTGTAAATACATTTACTCTTAAGATTCTCAGTATTTAAAATACATGTTTCATAGTAATTCTGAGGTCAGAAAAATGTCTGCCAAAGACCATGTGCACATTACTACAGCAAAAAGTTTATTTTTTGCTTGCTAAAAAAAAAAAAGGCAGTGTGCTTGCACTAAATCACAGTTTTGAAAGGAAATTTAAGGCAATCATTTCTGTAAAAGCTTAAGGAGTTAGCAGTTGGCTGAGTATTTGTCAACTGTTCCTAGACACAGTTCAGTAAAACCCCCCTTCAAGTAGATGTACAACTATAACTGACATATTATAGGAAATGTAAAATATTTAGGGATAGCCTTTAGCAGATAAATCATATAGGTAGTAAGCTCCCAAGCTCACACATATCATTTTTCACATGTTCTTACACAGAAGCCAACTTTAAAAGGCATTTACATTTTGTCGGAATTCAGAACCCACTGGCTAATTACAATCAGATTTAAAAGAGTCTAACAAATCCCAGAGGTGATGACATCCCTGCCCATATGATAAAAATTGGCAGGGAATAGGGAGGAGAGGACACGTATCAGGATGCTGGCAAAGAGGACACATGGTCCTTGGCTGTGGTCCTGCCCACTGGGCAGCTGCTCAGAGCCCCAGCTCACACTGGGGGATGGCCAGGACATGGGAAGGAGCTGGGAGCCTTGCAGCGCATGGGGATAAGGGTCAGACACAAGTCCCTAAGGTTATTTATTACTCAGCTGTGCAGGGAACAGCTTGTTTCTTCACAAAATTCCCGCTTGAGGCTTTGACCTTGTGGTTTCCGTGTATTTCCCAAATTAATTTTGTTTCCTGCAGTAGCTCTAGGTCACTCCGAGCTGCCCCAGGAGGTGAGCTGCAGGTTGAACCTGCTGTGGGAGGCACATGGGAATGGGCCAGGAGCTGCTCCAAGGGCTCAAGGGGCTCGTTAATACCCAGCCCCAGCTCGTGGCCTTTTCACTGCTTTCTGCTGCAAAGCCAAGTGCCCACATCACCTCTCCAACTGGTGCTGGGCTAATTTGGTCCTGACGATGGAGGTGAAAACAGAGCTGCTTCTTTTCTGCACAGCTGTGCTCTGATCTCGTTATGATTTCATCTGTATGTCTAGAAATCTAGACGTTTCCCGAAATACCCGACTATGTAATCTCCTCATGGCTCTTCAGCATCTCCACCGGTTCCTACCACTCAACCTGTTTGTTAAAATTAGCAAAACATTACGTAAAGGCTGACAGTTTTCATCCATTGCAATTTTGTCATTTTTGGTGTTGTGTTAAGCGAGTTCAGCTAAAGGGTGTTTTAATGATTGACCTTCCAACTAACCTTCCAAGAAAAGGTCCGTGGGCAAGAGTGGGAAGTTGCAAGAAACATGAGGTAGCAAGGAGAATGCAGACAGATGCCAGAGACATTTCTCTATTTGTAAACAAACAAACAGCCTGACATCCAAATCGGGCCAGTCTGGTGGAAAATATCAAAGTCATGACCTCCATCCAATGAAAGAAAACAGATGACACAGCAGCAGTACTCACCGTTTTCTGTATCTTTGGGTACATCGTGCTGGTTTTATGAGGCTCTCCAGGGGAGATAAACTGAAGTGACCGCTTTAGGTTGCAGTGAGGTTACTCCATTTCACCATCACCATCTGAGAGGGGACAGCTCAGTTTCCATTTGGTTTTGTTTTCTTCCTGGTAACCTCTGCTTTTATGTCTGCTCCATAATTTCCTTTCCTCCTTCTTTTTACATCTCCCTAATCACTTCCTTTCCTCTCCTATTTTACTGTTTCCACTTACTTCTTCCCTGTATAGCTGTCTTACTCCCTTAGAGCTCTACATATTTACTCCTTAAAACCAAGTCCTTATTCCACCCTTTTTATTTGCACACACATTTGTTCAAGCAGTTGAGCTTCATATGCCATTTCTCATTCACTGTATTGTATTCCCCAGCTGCAAACAGGCCCATAGACTATTGCAAACATTTAAAAAAGGGTATTTTAAGCTAACCTTTCATGTGGCTGAATTAACTTATTCAGCACAATAGCTCGACCAGTTGCAATTGCCTAGCCTTACCTTTAGTTCTGCTGAGGAATAGTCCATGTGCCACAGCCCCATTTATATTGGCAAAGCCTAGACTGTGCGTGCCACATGGGTTTGGCCACAGCACTTTTATGATAACATACTTCTAATTTGTATTTTGGCTGTCTCTGTCCCTTCCAAGTGGTGGTGTTCGGAGGGTGACCTTCAGGAGTGGGATATTTTCAAATTTTGTAAACAGAAATCCTTTTTGCACATCTGACATTGAAGTTATCGTGGCAATTTAACAAAGTTGGTGCATTTGTGAACAAGTGTGCAGCCAGGTTAGCTATTCTACATGCCTAAAAGTGCTGACTTGGAATCATAGCATAGCTCTTTCAGGGTCTCACCATGACCCCAGACCTCCCTGGGTACCTGACTGCTGCACCACAGCTCAGACAGTGGAGATGCTCCACTGGGAAAGCCTTCCTTGCCAGCCACCGGGGAATCCCTTTTCTCCAGCTGCCCACAGACACCTGCCTGTGGGAAAACACCACCTCAGAGGCCTCCCCGCCAGTAATCCATCCCCTACCCTTCTTGCAGTGACTCATTGCTGTCCGCAGGAAAAACTGGATCACGATCTCAGCGACTTCTGCTGACCCCATTTACAGCCTGCAACACAAACACGGGCGGCAGACCAAAGCGGAGGTGGAAAGCCGAGCTTTTCCTTAAGCAAGCGCACTGTGGGACCCTGGAAAGGAAGATCTGTTTGCATGCTGCTCGCTCCGGCATGCCTGTGCGTGCTTGTGCTGCATTCCCGAGGGAAGCTGGGTTTCTGCGGGGACGGGAGTCGGAGCCAGGATGGGAGCCGCGTGGGAAGCCAGCTGCTCCGTTCCTTTCTTTGATAAAGTGGTGGTTGAGTTCACCTATGCGAGAATCACTCTTGTGGTCTTTGTTTTGGCAAAACTGCTCTGTAAAAGTAAATTCAGCTCCTTTATTTGTAATCTGGGATGATTTTTAATCTCCTGCTTTCTGAAGTTAGACTAATTAAAGTTGTGCTGGCAAACAAGGGAGGCGGTAAGTAGCAAAAGCCAAATTTCAGGCTACAGACAGTCTGCATGTGCCTGGGACCTGCCTGATGAATAAAATGAAGCTGAAGGAGTACAAACTGGTGGTATTATAACAACTAAGGAGAGGTAAACTCAAATTATTCCTTTGCAGGAAAAAAAAGAAGAGGTACCATTTTGCCTCTTCAGGCTAGAAACGGTGCGATGAGGTGGAGCTCCTTGCATTGCAGAGGGACAGAGCCCCCAACACCCTGCAGCATCTAGGAGGATGGTATGGGAACTATACACACAGCGTACTTGGCACCCCAAGCTGAGGCCAGCCTGGCCAGAGACACCCCCGTTACAGACACCCCCATTACAGGCAGCACCTCGGGGGTGGAGGCGAGCTCGATGGAGGATGCTGCTGCGCTCCTCCCTCAAATCCAGACCTTGCTGGGAAGACAAAGCCTTGGGGGAATTCAGAGGGTGGGTGTTCTTTTTTTTTTTTTGTTTGTTTACTTAGCTTGTGGGAGTTTAATATTTAATCGTTGCAGAGGAGTGAGTGGGTTAGTCATGTAATTGTTAGCCATGATTTCTGCCTTTTTAACTTTTGTCCTTTGTTCTTCCTTATCACGGCTCTTGCATTTTGTGGACTAAATTGGCTTCCCCTATCACAGCCCGCTCGCTGGTCCTTGATTTCTCAGTAAACCGCAGTTTTATAGCATTCACAAGAGTTTCTTCATTTAAACCACTCGAATGAAGGGCACAGGAGCCAGGGGTGGTTGGCACTTAGACGGCTGCCTAACTCCCAGAGGAGGAGGATGCTTCCCCAGGCCCAGGCTGGTGCCCATCGCTGCGAGCACCGCCGCTCCCGCAGTCAAACAACCCATTCCATGCCGTGCTCCCAGCCTTCACCCAGGAGAAGCAACGCTGAACTTCCCATCTCCGGTGGCGTTGGTTGCCGATTTCTCCAATGAAAGAGGCACAGAAGGAAGAAATGACAGTATAACCCCAGAGAAGGGAACCATTTGCCTTAAGTGGATAGGATACTTTTTTATCCACTAGCCTCAAACCGTAGAACGATTTAAGGACGAGGAGCTTGGCAGATAAGCGTGCCATTGCTTGTAACTACAAAGGCAGCCCTGCGGGGCTGTGCCCTAAGGGGCAGGTTTGTGCCCCAGCACGGCTCGGGGCTGCCCCCCAGCATGGGTTCACCTCTGCTCTCTCCCAGAATGTGCCACAAAACCAGCTGCTCTATTTTCCCATCTGGGGTTTTTTTCCCTCAGAGATGTCAGATCTGGCCATGGTCTCCCACTGTGAACCACACTACAATGCTTTTAACAGACCAAGCCAAATTTATTTAATGATTTTGATTACTCTTGTTGGTTAATAATTAATTCAAAATGGGACCATAAGATACTTCTGTTGGGTTCTTAATGCTTTTAACAAAACTGAAAGGTGCTTTTAACAAAACTGTAACTCAATTAATCTCTGTAAAAAGAAAAATAGGCATCTTAATTGGCATTAAATATTTATTTTATCTTCTTCTCCCCTGCATCAGCTCTACCTTACTCCTTTCCAACCTTGTGTTAGTGGCTCATAAGATATTATTTAACATCTACAGGGGTACTTTCATAGTACTGAGGTCACTCCTCATCAGACACATGGCCCATGTTACTTTCATAGTACTGAGGTCACTCCCCATCAGACACATGGCCATTATAGTTGCTTTTAAATGCTTCTATGGTGTGATGAGCCTACCAAATGTTCCAAAGAACAAGTCATTTCTCTTTTCTTCTCCTCAAGACAAAACAGGGTTGGCAGCACCAGTCATCTTTTCATCATTAATATCAGGACTGCACTCAGCCATAAAGCAAAGATTGACACATTTCATATCCCAGCTGCCTACAGAATAATAATAAAAAATCCTAAACCGTCACAGAGCAGCCCAATACACCTTCTGGAAATGTTGCCATTCCGGATATCAGGAGAAACAAAAATCCAGTCCACTGACCATGGAAATAGGGTCCCTACCTTTGAAATATAAAGCCACCTGGCTAACTGAGATGAATTACAGGTGGATGAGCGCAGTAGCTTGATGGCAAAGGTAGCACTTGGCATGAGAACAGTTGTCAACATCTGTCTACTTCAGGATGACAGATTACAAGGAACAGAGACGCCAGCGTTGTCACCGGCTGAGCAGAGGCGCAGATGACCTGGCAATGCTGCTGTTTACACAACCCCTTGAAGCTATTGCCACAACCTGTGGAGCTGGTTTTAGCAAGAGTGGAAAATCTGTGGAGAGAAGGGAAATGCTGAAAAGCCAGACGAGCTAGAGCAATATCTGGAGTGGTGTTGGGCGCATTGTCAGTTAAATAATTTCCAGCAGCAGTTTAATTTCATCCATGTTCAGGCCTGGGAGATACTCATTGATGGCAACAGGGCTTAGAAAAAGGGCTCCAGAAAAATATGATCTCCTAAAGCATCCTTGGGGGCCAAGAAGGAGAGGCCATGATTGCCCAGGGGGAGCACTTGCTGTGCCCAAGGCACAGGGGCTGCTATGTCAGTGCAACACCCCGTTTCCCTGCTCAGCTTGGCTGGAGCTGGCTCTGGCTCCAGCTCACTCCCCCATCAACAGTTATCAGTTCAGGGTGGCTTCTGGATAGGTACTGTTGGCAATGTCGTACCAACATCTCTTACTCTAAGAACAACTAAAAAAGCTTCATTGTTATATTATTATAAACCTTATTATCACATTATTCTTGAACTGACTTTAATAAAAAGTATAACTCCCAGAGAGAATGGAATAAAGATGCACATATTTTAGGTTGGTAAGACCTGAGCTGGGCAGCCTTTGATGATAAAATATTCACAATCAGTTTACATCAGTAAGTCATTGCATAACGTGCACAATGTGCAAAGAATTTGGCTTCCTATATTAAAAATTAGAAGTTACAAACACTGAAATTTGGTTGAGTTCAGGACCAAATTTCTAGCTGCTTTAATCCAAATGGTCAATTTTAAGCTTTCTTCCAATGTAAATAAAGATTGACATTACTGAAGGCAGAAGAGTTGGTAGGATGACACAAAAAGAGGTATAAAAAGCAAATCATACTGGAAGATACTGGGAGCTCCTCAGAAGCAATGAGGTAGGAAAAATGGGGATTGTCCTAGAAAGATGAAAGGAATCTTCTACTCAGAAACCAACTTCAGACATTATGAAAGGATTTTTCTGAAGGAGATGTAAAACAGCACTCAAGGAGCAATGTAGAAGGGGGACACCAATGACCTAAAAAGCTGGAAATGTCACCAGAACCTTAGAATTTCTGTTTTCTAAACCTGAACATTCAAAGATTTTTGTGTTCCTTCTAGATACTCTGAAATGGCAACCAATGTTTCTGTTTTCCTTTTAAAATGTAGGCACAGAGTTGTAATTTTTGTTATCTATTAGAGTTGTGTAAAGTAATAGTGAATTTTATAGCTATCCTTATCTTCTAATAAATCCTTAATAATTGCTTCTTGCATTTTATTTTATGAGTTTCAAAGTTACAATGTTAGCTGTTAACCCTATACGCCTCAATTCTTGTACGTTTTTTAACAGCCACCAATATCAGCTGCTCCCCAGTCCTGAAAATTGTACTGGCCCATCAGTCTTGGGCCAGAAAGTGACCTACATGACCAGTCAGAGGTGACCCACATGCCCAGTCCAGCCCTGGGCATCCCAGTGAGGGCTGCTCCATCCTGGGGGAGCACATCCATAAGTGGGTACTGATGAGAGGGGCTGAGAGCTGGTGGCACCAGCAGTGGGACTCTCACCACCTGGCACAACCGGATGGAGAAACCCAGAGTACCATCACCAAGGGATTCCCCAGCATGGGAAATATTAGCCACAGCTAAATCAGAAGGGTGTGCCAGGGGCAGGGCATTGCAAAGGACTTTGGGATCTTGCTATAGCTGAATAAAAGCTTTCATACTTCCACCCATCGTGGACTGTGACTTAGACTGTCACTCTGAGACTCTGAGTTGTTACAGCAAAGTATGTTATGGTTGCAGGCAAAAGTACAAATGAGAGCAGCCTTCAACCATCTGGCCTGCTCCACACTATACTACCTAATATAAATGTAAATGACCTCTGGAATAGAGTGTGTGGTGAAAAATTAAATAAATAAAATAGCGTATCTCATTACCTCCATCTTACATTCTGTGTGCTCCAACACAGTATCACTTTTTCTAGTACTAAATCACGCTTACACTATCATCTACCTTCATATGTAGATCTCAAACCTTCACAAGAGACGGTGTATATTGCCACCAGCATCTGGTGAAGGATATCTGCTGAAGAAAAGGCACAGGAGGCTGAGAGCAGCCCAGCATCACATCTGTGACACTGCCAGAAAGCAAACTCACACGTCTTGACCTTCTAACATCATCCCAAGGTCTTTACAGTGTTGTGTGCCAGCTTTCTCTGGGGTATGCCGGAGCTGAGCCCAAGGACAGTAAGAAGCAAAGCACCGTCCTGAGCTAAGTGACTGCAACAGCCGTGCAAGCTGAAAGCCCTCTGGGCGGTTTGCACGTATTTCAGTGCAGAATACGTCCTTTTTCCGAAGAAGATTAAGTGCTCGTCTTTTAAGCTTTGCAATAAAAGAGAAAGTCCCCAACTGAAAAAAAAAACCAAACCCAACCCAGAACATTTCAAAGTTTTTATTACAGAGACATTATGTTTTAAAGACAATTCACTTCTTTTTTCCAGTGGAATGGCTCTCGCCTAGAATAGAACAAGGAAGGGAAAAAAAGGCCTTTCATTTTTCAGCAATAAACTTTATATCTAAAAATGGTGGAAGAATATTAGAAAAGCACTGCTTGAAAGAAACAGAAGAATCGACACATATTTTAGTATAATACTATGCACGTAAGAACGAGGAAAACAACTGCAGCATAAGAATACTGAACTCCTAGCACTGATGAGCTCAAAGTGTTTAAATACGACTTTCAGGGAAATGGAGCCCTTAACTAAAAAGGATGAGAAACTACTCCATCGCTGTGTATCAGTACTTACACACAGCACTTACGTCAGAGTGCTTTTCTACCTTAGTATTGAATCAATAACAAGATCCAGTGACTGGAAGCTGAAGCTGAATGAATTCAACCTCCAAGTCAGATTAAATTTCCAAGCCCTGTCAACATAGTTTTATCAGAAGAGATGAAGTTTTGGCTCTCACTTAGAGGCTTTAAAGTGCATATTATAAATATGCTTTAAAGCAGCATCTGAATTGAACTCACTACTTATATGCGCAGGGATTTTAATCCTTCTGCTCCTCCGCCTGCCCTGGGAGACATGGAGGGATGAGGCTGCGTTGCCCTCAAGGTGCTCATCACACACCGAGTTTTGCTGTAAGGCAATGGCTGTAGGGAACCTTCTTCAGTGCTTTAGCTAATTGCCTGCAACGAGCCAGAGGACACGTTTTCTTCACTGCCTGTTAGCCAGTGATTGCTTGGGGATCAGTGTCATTAGCTTCTCAAGCTTCCAAAGCTGTCCATAACTGGAGGTGGGCAGGGGTGGACTCCTGGGGTGCAGAAGACAACCTGGTTTCTTAGAGTCTGTCATGCTGACGTGCTTGAAGTCACAGTGATTGGCAACCCTGAGGTACGAAGCCGGGTTCTTCCCCAGGTCAGACTGACAGGAACCTTGGAAAACTGTTGTCTATCTCTACATTATGTTAAATAACTTAATTTAGGTAATAAATGTTGCCTAACCAATCCCATGTCATTGCAGAAAACTCGGACATTCATCCTTTGGGATAAAGTTTAATGTTGGAAAATCTTTCTTGGTTGCTAACACTGAAGGGGTCAGCATAGTAGCGGCCGTGCAAGGTCGTAGCCTCTAAGAAAAGTAGTCCCACTGAGTTCAGCAACACCCCTCTTAAAATAGTGCACAGCAGGCGTACTGCACGTGGATGGAATTTGCAATACTGAACTCGTAAGAAAAAGAAGGCATTTTGCTCTACACTTAGTAATTCACTGCCCCGGCTTTTTCCTGTTTTTCACTGTAACACAACTGTTAGTTTTAACAAAACCGTTTTGTTTAAGGCAGAATTAATTTCTTTAGAGCAATGAAGTGAGGTTTTGTTCACTGCGCTTTATTTCTGTGTATGTATGAAGTTGCCGAACTTCCTCTGCTGGATAAAATTATCCTTCATGAAAATACAATTAGAAAAGTTAAGAACTGGGATATTTTGGAATTATTGAATATTTCTGCTTCATTGCCAGGACATGCAAGATGTGTATTTCTATATGGAGGGTATATATGTGATATGCATAGTTATAGTTGTATACCTGCATATGCATTTAGATACTACTCCTTTTGGTATTACGGTTATACATGTATGTCCTACTGGGAGTTTTCATACCTTGTGAAATAAATACATGTTCTTAAAGGTGCCCATTGCTGCAGGTCACCCACCAAATGTTATTTATTATACCCTGTAGTTTGAGTAACTAGAATCCCAGCAGGAAGCGATGTCGAAACTCTCTTACCCTGTTCCAGTGATGAAAATCACAAGCAGCTCCTGAGTAAAGGATCAGTACAGAAGGGGCCTGCCAGTATTTTTCCCCAGGCATGAAGGCTGTTGTGAGAATACCTGCCAGCTTTTGAAAACTATGAATAGACACAACTGGAGAGGAAATAAGTGCCTGTCTCATAATACTTCTGGAATATACTGGGCCGCGAGCCAATTTCTAAATTGAAGTCACTGGCATTGCCTGGGGCAGAAGCCAATGCAGACCTTATCCTTGAAAATTTTTAGACATTGCAGGGTAGGTAAAAAATAGATTCTGTCCTTCGTAATCTTTGCACACCTACTTTGTAGCGTAGAAGAAAGGGAAAGCATCTGTGTGATCTAATGGCTTCAGACCCGAAGTCTACCTGTTTGTCACCACAGTTTCTTTCAGTTGTTACCTCTGCACACTCCACAGAAAGGAATACTGAGAATACTGAATTGCTTCGAAGTCAGTGAGCTCAGCAGAGCTTTAAGTAGCCTGTGTGCCAGTACAGTATCATAACACTAGAACTACGAGCAGCCTCCTACTGCAAGTAAGTTTTTCTGTAAATCGAGGCATTAGAGATGACTATATTTATGTTTCTATACACATAAGATTGTCTTGGACAGCTTAAGCAAAGATAGTTCTTTATGTACATGATTGTCTCCTCACTAAATGCGAAGAATGGGAAGAATCAGGCCATCTCCAAAGGAACGTTGCAGCAGTCTTCCATGATGGAAACTATGGTAAATTACAATATGAGGTTTGCTACCTGATTCCAATAAAATATATTCTTCCTTTTAAATGTAATCACCCTTTTTTCCCCCTTCCTGAGTCCTTTTATCACAACACACGGTTATTCAAACCTTGTTTGGGAACTATTCGCCAGTTAAGCCATGTCAGATGTGGTGTGGTTTTCATTCTGCCACCTGCACACGCATTATGAAACGGCCTTCGACTGTGCGGCTTTTTGATTGCAAAAAGGGCATGTCGTTTTGGCAAAGGGCTCTTCCACACACAGTCCAGCGGCCGGCCACATCCTGCAGTCATTTAATGAGCTCCCACCATACAGTTCTGTCAGCACGAGAAATGTCAAACCAGGACTTAAGCCGGAGAGGGCCACGGTGCTGGCTGCTGTGAGTTGTCTTAGATGAACTCCAGTAAAACGCTGTTAAGTGAAAATCATCAAAAAAATGTATGAATAATTGTGAATGGCATCCTGATTGAAAAGCCTCTGGCTGGTGCAGCTGCAGAGTGTGTGTCCTAGCCAGGGTTTGATAGGAAAAAGTTGCCATGGGAATGGTACGGCATTGTTTGCGGCTGACTTCAGCCTATATTGTTGTGCTCTGATTACAGCTTTTGTTTCGCCATGAAGTACGGCCGCGAAATGCCAGCTCGAAACAAAGATGTATTTACATGCAACGGCTGCGTTCAAATGGTTCCCATTTTTAGAGACGTCACGGCTTTAAGCTAGGGGGAAAATTCTCTATTATTTTGGAAAACACTAAGCATTTTAGTATAAATACAGTATGTGCTTCGAAGATAATTCCCAGCAAGATCGGTTAAACTCGAAATTGTTTATTTGCCGCTAGAACCGTGGTGACTGACGGCCTCAAAAAGCTTTGAGGCAGCACCTGAAGCGCCAAGCCTTCTGTGGGAAGCGTTGGG